>NC_048894.1:155986014-155988886 GCF_011077185.1 Oxyura jamaicensis | reverse complement strand
CCCCTCCCCTCCCCCTTCTTCCTTCCCCTTCTTCCATTTCCACCTTTCCCTTTCCTCCTGCCAACGCTGTTGAGCTAAAAACAAACCTAAAACCTCTTGTAGAGGACTTGTCCTGATGCTTTCCATCTCATTTAAAAGCTAACAAAAATATCTGAAAGCTGTCCTAGCTCCCCTTAAACACCATCTGATGGGAGAAGGAAATCAGTAACCTTAATATTGTGCCCGAATTGGACAGCAAGTTGCTGGCTAAAGGTGCTCTCTGTGGATTAGCAGGCCAGTACCATTAGCACTGATGTGCATTTGTGCATCCAGCCTCAGCAGTGAGCAGAGGTGGCACTCACGTGGGAGGTGATTGCCAGCAGAAAGGGAAGAGGAGATGACGAGAGAGCTCGTTTTGCAGGTAGCAAAACGAGGAGGTTTAGGGAAATGGTGGGACAAGGAAAACAGCGTTGGAGGTATGTTTGAAAATGGGGAGGATCTGCAAGGTTTGTGTTTGGTAGATGATACCACCTTTTATTCTTGGAAGGACTTCCTTAGACAAAAAGGTTTGTGGGGTGGATTGGGGATGATTCAGAGGAGGTCCAGGGCTCTGTTCTACACTCACTTCAAACCAGCCATGGCGGCTGAAGACATCACTACCCTGTGTCTACTTTGTCCCATGCTGGGGTCAAAGCCAGCACTGGAAAATGAATTTGCAGTTGTTTCAGTTCAACACGTGGCTTCTTAACAAACACAATTACTTTAATTCTGTGTTTTAACTGGAGAGACTGGTCCTGGAGATACTTTCCTCTCTCCCACCACCACTGACCTTCTTCTAGAGTGTGCAGAGAACAGGTAGGGCCATGAACAATATGAACTTACGGAGTCCATCAGTATAGTTTATTCATCACACATCTCATGCTTCCTTCCATTACACTAAATTGTATTCCATATACCTGCTGCTGATTTAACTTTTGGGGAAATTCCGCAAGTAGTATTTGCTGGGCTTGTGTAAAGACGTCAAAACATGGAGACTGCCTAAAATACTGTATTTGCTTAAAAAAGCAACCTGCAAAAAGATCCAGCAGTGATGTTCTTTATCTTCATCCTGTGGGGGATTGAGAAACCCAACTGATGTTGCCAAAGCTATTTTAAGCTATGAGAACACAATGCATTTGAAAGTTTAATTGCTTGCTGAATAATGTAAGCTGTCAAAATAAATACTCAAGGTCTTGCATAAGGGAGAACATTAAAAAAAAAAAAAAGACAACGCACAAATGTGAAGTCAATGAGAAGTGGAATCACACTTTACCTCAGCGTTAGCAGCACCTTTATTTTGGTAATCAGTAATTGCTGCAACAAAGAGCCAGCGAGGATTTCAGAGGTAATGCTCTTCATTTTCCATCTGCTGGCTGGCTCCCCTAAGTGCAACTGTTCAGAGATAACCTCCCTTCCCCAAAGGTGACGGATACGCAGGTTGCTTTTTTCTTCAGACTAACCAGTTCGGCCCCATTATGCAGCTGATGAAAGCTCCCACCCTGCAGAATGCAAAAAAAAAAAAAAGGCAACGGGAGGGTGGCTGTGGACGCACTCAGATGGACAGCAGGCTTTGGGCCACAGAGTTTTCCAGAGAAGCAGCTTGAAAAGAAACCGATGGCTGGTTGTTTTCTTTTCTTTTCTCATTTTATTGCACTTGGGGAGCGGGTCTTTGTGCTTGTTCTCTCTAAAGAAACAGGATTACATCCAGCCCTTAAAACCATGTCTTTCCAGCAGACAGAATGAGGAAAACCCCTTCCTGCCCCTGCAATATCCTGGGAGACATACACTGAAAGGTTTTTTGGCAGGTCACCCCAATTCCAGCAGGGTTTGGTGAAGATGCATTGCAAAGTTGGCAAGGATCAATGTTCTCAACCAACACAAAGCCAAGCTCAGAAACATTCAGCAAGAAACCTGGGATAAATAAATAATTTTCACCCCTTGTCGTGCTGCAAATGGATTGAATACCTAAGGTTTTGAATGATATCAATTAAGATTGTTAAATCCTTTCAGTTAAGATGGATCTGGGTTGGGCTGGTGCTCCATAACAATAGCAGTTTTTAAGGGTGTGTTGCACTGAATCAGACGTGTGGTTTTCTCATGCCCTGTTGCTGCCCAGACCAGACACTTCCATGTATCAATACCAGGAAGGATGCTCGTGTGTAGAGGGGAAAAAGTGCCATGTGTTCCTCCCTGCCTGCTTCAGGGAGAGACCTGCTACCAAGATGTCAAGTCAGGAGGCAGAAGGTGATTTCTGTGAAGTTGAGCACATATGGAAGCTGCTCTGCCACTTGCTGCACACCAGGAAGAGCTCTTCAAGGGCTGGGAGAGCATTTGGCCCTCATGGTACAAGCTCTGCATGAATACGCATCAGCAGTCTGGTAGGGTTTGTACATCAAACGTATTGCCCGGTGTCTTCCTCTGGCTATCAGGAACAATTATCTCCTAACTGAGTTGTGTGGTACTTGTCTCTAAGTGAATTAATTATCCTGTTCAGGGCTGAAATTTAGAAATGCTTTTTGGGAAGCCAAATGAATTGAGCATTTTCTTTTTTAGTGAGGAGCTAGAAATGGCTTGCACTTGACTCTTTCTTTTAGAACTGGCAGGCATGTAACTTCGCACGTACTGAAGCCTGCCAGAAAAAAAGTCTTTTGTAAGAGCTTCCTCTGCATTTCTTTACCTCCTTAAATCCAGCTGGGAAGTCCAGGTGAACTGTGATTACTTCTAGAGCATGTGGGAGGCATTGCTGCCATACATTGCCTAGCCTCCCGTGCAGGGAGCTGGCTGGCATATATGATATCTCTCTGAGAAATAGAATAGAATAGAATAGAATAGAATAGAATAGAATAGAATAGAA
>NC_048894.1:155848967-155986004 GCF_011077185.1 Oxyura jamaicensis | reverse complement strand
ATAGAATAGAATAGAATAGAATAGAATAGAATAGAATAGAATAGAATAGTTTGGTTGATAGGGACCTACAAAATCACATGTAGTCCACTTTTCTTTCTATTGAAGAAGGGATTCAAGGTAGAATGATAAATGCCCAGGTCTCAATGTGATGAAGAACTAAATGCTTCCTTGTCACCTAAACACGTCATCTGTATTTCCTAAGTCTCTCTACCCCTTACACACACAGGCACATACACCCAAGCGGAGTTTTCCTCTCTGGTCTACTGAGTTTGCAAGACAGGATAAGAGTGACAGCTCTCTGCAAAGTTAAGAATCAAAACAGAGCATTTCTAATGGGTTTTCTCTGTTTGCTAAGTCATTTCACCAGTCAGCACTAAGTACCTGTTAAAATGTTGCTGCTAAAATTCAGAGCCGATGTAAAGATCAGTGGCACCACTGAGTCTGGAGGAGCTGTACCAGTGTTAGGCTAAGCTTTTTCTAGCACCATGTCTCTGTATATCCAAACACAGAATTATAACTAAGTGAAAGCAGTATGAACTGGTATGAGCTGTGCTCATAAAACTGGGATGCATGTTGCAAAGTGGTGACCTGAAGGGTCAAAGAACTTGGCATGGATTCCCAGGGATGGCATTAACAACTGTGTGAACCGTTAAGTACTGGGTTTGGAGCAGGAAGGTGATTTTTTGTTGTTGTTGTTTTCTCTTTAACTAAATAATTTGACACTGGAATGCACTGTAATATTTTCAGTGTTTGTGAATTTAAGGGATTGTTGCAAAACTCTGAAAAGGATCTGAAGGAAATAGAAGAAATAATTGAGATCTGGGGAAAATGTCTTCCTCGGCACAGCCAGTTTTTTATTAGAAACGAGACTGAGAGGTGACTTGATTACAGAGTACAAGCACCTTCAAGGTGGGAAAGCAGTGGCATCTAAAGAGCTCTTAAATCTACCAGGAAGGGGAGTGATAAGAAGAAATTATAATACATCAACAACAGAGGAATTAAAAGGGGGAAAAAAATGCAATTAAAAATAGTCTTGAATGTGGTGATCCAGGGAAACTAGCCCCCGATGGTTTGGGATGCTGTGTTTGATTCCACTTATGAAATGAAAGAGAGGTGGAGCAGGTATCTAAAAGTCTTTTGAACTGCTTTTTCAGAGGATACATTTGCAGAACAGAAGGAAAAGCTCAAACTATGCAAAGATGGGCAGATGCTGGAGGTGAGCAGGTCTCCCCTCCTGCGGGGAGCGATTCACACGTTTCAGCAGAGGTGTTTTCACTGAGCTGGTCACACATAAGCTCCCTTTAGTCAATGGAGAGAAACAGACACTTTTGTGACATGTAGTCTGCCTGTACTTGCCTGTATTTGATTAGGTTATTCATGTTTGGTGACTGTATGGCATGCTCCATACCTTTTTTTTTTTTTTTTTCTCCTTTCCCTTTTCTTTTTAATTTACAAAATTAATCCACCACTATATTTCAAGGAAGTAAACGATTCAGTATTATTTGCAGAGTGTGTGGGAGCCATCTCCCACCTTGCACTGCTCACCCATCAGATCTCCAGGTATGGTTTTGCACCTGGACTGAACTAAACTGGATGTAAAATTAAAATTGCTGTACATGTTTCTGCTAAACCACACATTTTCTGCGGTGCCTTTTTGAATCTTCCTTTTAATAGCCATGAGATGGGTTGTGGGAAGCTACAATTAAAAAAAAACACAAATTTCAAGAGGTCAAAGGAGAGACTGTATGCGGAGAGCACCTGGAAACAACTAAGAAAAATAGTAACAAGGCCAGAAAGGCATATACCGGAGCACACTGTCCCCTTTTGTTCTCAGACATCTTGGATTATAAATAGAAGATAATGGAATGCAGCATCCTGCAGGAACCGTGAATAATTAGATGGCTGATGTACAAGAGCAAGTGGAGGTCACACAGATAAACTAAAATAATGCTTGAATTTATTGGAGAAAAAAAAAAGTTTGGGAAATAACTTTTTCTGGCTTTTTTTTTTTTTTTTTTTTTTTTTTTTAATGGTAGGAAAACAAAATATATAAATCCTGAAAAGCAAAAGCTCAATTCGAGACACCAGTGGAAATCGAGAGTAATTGCATTAAAGCTAATGGAATTACGTCAGTGTAAGACCGGAGGTAAGTTCAGACCCAATTACATCTTGCTCCCGAAATGAGATTTCAATATTGTTTGCTATTGTTTGTATTGCAATGAGAGTCCAAATGAGAGCATCGTATTGCTGTATTGGGTGATGCTCCCTAGAACCTCCAGTCCCAGTAGCCAAGGTGCACAAAGTAAGATCAGAAGCAAAAAAATTAGTTCTGCATATGACAGAATGGGAAACTGAGGTGGAGAAGTAGCCAAAACTGTAATACCGAAGCAACTTGGCTCATAATTGCATTCCTTTCCCAGTAATATTTAAAAAAGAAAAGCAAATGCCCTGCTCTCTGGGGGAGCATAATGTGCCTGGCCAGTGCTACCTGTGTGGTGGAAGGCTCGACCTTGGAGTCACTTATGAAATAGGAAACAAACAAAAAAAGGAAGTAGAAAAGGGTTGCTGATGGAAAACGGCAGGATGCATGGCTGGAAGGTGGTATCTTTTGGTGACCAGAGTTTTTGATCTTTTAAAGAACAGAGTTCCAGAAAATGCAACATAGACAACAATTCATTTTAAGGTTATTTCTTCTTCTCCTTTTATTTATTTATTTATTTATTTATTTACACCTTTTTGTTCTTCCAATCAACATGTGAAGGAATATTTATATCAACTCAAACAATCGCAGTTTTAAATTTCCCCTTGTCCTGCAGGTAAGGCGTAGTTATTTTCTTTAACATGAGAAATTGATTTTGCTAAATACAGAACACGGAAAGAGCCAACATCTTTGAAAGAGGTTCTGTTATGGTCACTACTTCCCCCTGAACCCACAGTTTTATTACTTTTTTGTTACTGCTTGACATATGTGTGGTTTCAGGGAGACACTAAGATGTTCTGCCTCTTTAACAATGCAGAGAAATACCTTGAATGTCCCCCAATCATCCCATCAGCAAAGAGATTTTCTCAAGAGTCTACGACAGCTGTTACTGAGCTGTTGGGCTGTCCATAACAGAGTGCTGCCTAAACCGTGGTAAAATTTTTATAACCTCTGATTTACTGTCTGGACACTACCAGGCTGTCTGGGGAATAGTAGAGGAGTTGCTGTTTTGACTTGAGTGACCATCAAGGCTACCAGTGCAACACAGGGAAAATAATGTGATATTTCAGCCTGATTTAATAACTAAATTACGGAGTTCCCTTAGGTCCTTGCTTCTCGATGGCAAATCCCCAGCTCCACAGAGGTAGTAACTGCTACAGCTTGGACTAAAGCCTAATGGTGAGTAATGGTAGGTGTAGCTGAACACATGGAATTTTGGGCAAATCTCAGTTTGCCGTGCCAGGTATTGGAGCTGGAGTTGTAAGCCAGGGGGAGTTGAAGATGTGCTGTCTTCAATATTAAAAGGGGAGTTGATAAATTACTGGATTGTCTCTTTTCACGATTGATTCTATTTTGGTCCATGGGAGAGAGAGTAGGTGATTTGACTAGTAGATTAATTGATCTTTTTCTTTTCAAGTAATTTTGCTTGCTGTTTTTCAACTGCTTCACATTTGGAGAGCTACCACACCAAAAGCGAGAGTGTTAAAAAGGCAGCTGTCCAGGGAGGGGGAGCAGAAGGGAAGAGGAGTATTTCTGCAGTATTTTGCTCTCCATTAAGAAAAAAGACCCTAAAATTACATAATGACTGGCTGAGCAGTTGAGATGGAAATCTTCCCCATCAGTTGCCCTGCAACACATCCAGACATTTGACAAGTTGATTTTGTACCGTTGCTGGAAAGCTGCTGCTGCGGATTGCTTAATTTACTTTCTGTTCTTGGGGAGACATTTGAAAGGAAATAAGGAAATAGGAAAGAAGTCCTTTCTTTGTAGTTGTCTGTGACATCTTTCAACCTCCAAAATAGTAAAAATAAGGCACACTTCCAAAGCCGCATTAATTCAATACGTTAATATAAGAGATTGATAAGGAGTAATCAAATTCATCTGATTCAGCAAATTCTCTCTATGGAAGCTTTTAGGGCAGATAAGATTCAGTCCCTGACAGAAATGTTTTATCCTCTGTGAGAGATAGTAAAAGCGTCCCTTTATTTAAGTCTGTTTGGTTGGAAATGTGTTTATGACCTAGAAGTGTGAGCCTGCCGGCGTAAGGGTGAGATGACGCGGGGTGCATGAGGCTCCCTCGAGCTATCAAGGGCTCCCAGCAACACCCCCAAAGGAAAAGTGTCCCTGTTTGGGGAGAGGAGAGGACGAGGAGACACGGCATCACACTGCAGTGTCTGTAGATGGATGAGAAGCAGGTGATAAGGACTCATCCAAGTGAAAAGCAGGAGCACGGATTATGAACCACCTCTACATCAGAAAATTATGTCGGCCTCACCAAGGGTGTAAAATATGCTAAAATCTTGCTGAACCAGAAATGTGCTTGCTTGTGTCAGTGAAGTCCCAATAACATGGCTTTATAACGCAGGACTTTAAGGTGAATGTCAAGACTTGGGACTGGCAATGCATTTGGTCTGGCAGAGCCTATGTCCACTGCCTGATGTAGTTGCTTAGAGGAGCCTATGACCACAAAATATCCAGCTAATGTTAGACTAATGGGGTGAAATGTATAGGCAGAACATTTGTGTTTGACAAGTGCAGCTAAAAATATCACCAGGTCTCTTTGCTCTTCCACGTACCATTGACTTAATGTTCTTTTGTGTCATTAATATGGGAAAGCAGATAATCAGGAAGCAGTATGTGTATATATGTGTGTGTGTGTGTGTAAAATGTATTTATTTTTTTAACTTGTATGATTGAGTCGGGGCTTACAAAATATTTTGATAAGCTCTGTTGATTGAACAGACACTTCTCTCAGGGGCTGGAAATTCCCCTTGGACTGAAGTGGTTGGGAAAATGGTGGTAAGTTCTGGAAGAAACACCAGCCCAGTGAACCAGGCAGAGCCCACTGACTCACGGGATGGTGTTGGCTCAAAAGGGGCTTCTGGAAGTCTTCTTGTCAAAGCCTGTGCTCAAGAGCAATGCCGACTGCTTGGGTCTTCATTCTGTGACATAAACCTTTGTTTAGGAAAACAGCAGGGTTCAATAATGTCTTGTAAGTTGTTTGTGCTGGCTTCTTGCTTCTGCAGACTTACCTTCATGTCTTAGACTCTTAGCGATAGGGGGGAGAAACCCAGGTGAATGATCCGGGCTGAAGATTTGATACAATTTGTGTAACACATATTAGAAATTATGAATGTGGATCTCATCTAGAATTTGCATGATGTGCAATTGAGCAGAGTCCTGAAAACAGACACCATGACTGATTTGGGACAGCTGTCAAATTTTATGTCAGTGAAAGAAGTAACACTGGATGGCAATTACCCCCAGAGTCTCATTTGGGGTAACATCAAAACAACCTCGAATCCAATATGTCAGAGTTGTTTGGACCCCAAAAGGCCAAGGGATTTACTGAATCAGTAACCATCAGATATCAGTACCATCTGATAGCCAGTCCAGGATTAAGATGCAAGGACCAGAGATAAGTTTTAAGAGACAAACTCTTCTTTTTCAACATGGGAAAATGTGCTTCCTAATCTCATGGTTAATCCTTCCCCTTTAACTGTAATGGTTTCATTTAGGCAGCTATGGGATTATTAATTCAGATTGCTCAAAATCAGTCCAAGATTTGGAGCTGGCACGTGCCTCCTGGTAGTACACAGCACACACTGTGTAGTACACTTGAGCTAGCTGGCAAGCAAGCAAGAGGTGAAATTTCTCTCTTCTCCTTAGGAGCCAAGCCAACATCATTTACCCAAGATCTCATGTCCCCGAAGTTCTCCAGATCTTCATTCTGCTCAAGAAGTCAGTTTTTGTCTGAAACAAAACAAAACAAAACAAAACAAAACACACTTTTCTGTCCATTTGGGAAAGAAAGAAAATAAAAATTAAAATATTTAGGATTGCTCCCCTTAGCTTCTTGCATTTTAATCATACACTGTCTCAGTGTAAGATCCCTTTATTTTTTTTTTTTAAATGGTCATATGCTTCAGGAACACCTCTGCCGTGGTGCTGTAATGGATAATGCTGCTGTATTTGTTTTGGTAATTTGTCAGCTGGATCCATGTGCACAGCCCTTTGGCAGCCGTTGCATAAACCTAGCATGCTCACAATTTGGAATGAACGTCTGGCTTTTAAGCACTAAGAGTGCAAGGAAGCATGCTTGGGCTGATTGCTCTGCTATTACAGTGCACTGAATGTGACTTTCTCTGTTTTCTTTTTGTGTACCTACCTGCACAAATGCAATGATTTTCACAACATGGTTGTAAATGTGTAATTTTTTAGCTTAGTTACATCTACAATAGCTTGTGCTGCAGCAAGGCGACAGAGAATCTGGCCATGGAATATTTTATTCCGTTCATAAGCCTCAATTCAGGAAGAGGAGAAACATTATTGATCTTTCATCAGGTAATTTTCTTCTTTCAAGTACCTGCAGTGGACTCTTAAAAGCAATTCCTAAACTGAATCCATTTCCCCCCAGAGAACAAATTTGCTACCAGCAGCAAAGGTTTCTGACAACGGGACTTAGAGTTTTCACATCTGAACGGATTGGAACAACTGGATATTTTCGTTGTCCTTCACTGTAAACAGAGAGTTGCTGTATCTGAGTTCATTATGTGCTTGGTCCCTTGCCTTCTGCCAGCAGAAAAAGACAGTCTTGCCTTACCCGAAACAAACTTCAGAGCGTATCAGTTTACAATGAACTTCCTCAGACCTTTCCATCCTGTTTATTGTTTTACTATATATTTGTGCCTGATTATTAGGGAAATATCTCTTCGAAGTTTAATTTTTTGGACCGCTGGCAGCGCATTTTAATTGTTGCTCTTCCCCCTGGAAATAACGTGTCCTTCTGGCCGCAGGCTAAGACATTTTGCCACGGACCATGGCTGGTGATTTGCACCATTCCCGTAATAGCAATGCCTTTTGGGTGCTAGTGCAAAATTTATTGCCCCACAAAACGGGGTCTTCGCTCACATGGTTACTCTTGCGGGTGTTTTATGGGCCAATAAAGGGCCTTGTGTTTTTGTAATCTAACTGCTAGGCTGCTTTATGATCTGTTGTCGGCTGGCGGCTGGTGGGGAAGAGCGACGCGTGGCACTTTGGGAATTACACATTATTGTCACCTGAGAGTCTGAAGGATCTTTAAATTGATGAAATGTGGGGCTGATCAGCAGAGAAGCCTCACCAGGAGCATTTCTTTTATGAGTTTCTCTCTCATTTATTTATTTATCTATTTGAAACCTAATCATTCCTGAAAAGAGACAAAGACTTTTTTTTTTTTTTTTTTCCTGCCAGCTAAATTAAAGCGTTGCTAGAAAGGCGATGCAAGGCAGAGGGATAAGTTGAATGGAAAGGACAGTGAAGGAGGTAGGAAGAAAAGTATTTAGAGATCAAGAACTCAATATTTTAAGTGTATTGCACTCCGCACAGGTTAAATTTATTAATTTCCCTTGCATTTCACAGCTTGCCCTGATGTTCAGAAAGTTGCAGAGATGTCATTTAAAGAGGCATATGAAGCGTACAGGATAGAGCAATAGGTGGTGAGTTGACTGCAAAGATACATTTCTCTTCCCAGCACAATTCCTTTTAGTCATCACTGTGCTTTTAGAAAATGAAATGCAGTATGAAAACAAATAAAGCCATAACAAAAAATTTTGCTCTCAAGCAAACCTACTTTAAAGCTGTTTACCATCATATATTATCTTTTTTTTTTTTCCTTTTTTTCCTCTCTTGCTCAAAAATCAGAACAAATCAGACCTTGGCACATGTGCCTCAAGGGAGTGTGTTCAGAAAGCGCCAACCCTGTCATCAACTTTGACTTTTACGCTTCACGTTGTACTTTAAAACGGCTCTTTCCTCCAGCTGCCTTCCCTATCTGTGTACTGCTGTTCTCCAAAATCCCTTCCAGGGCGGGAACAGGAGGAGGAGAGAGAAAACAAGACCAAGTTGTGCAGCTAGGCAGGGGCTATAGGGTCTGGTTTGGGAACAGAAGTGTGTTTGAGCACATAAAGTCACTACATTAAGATTGTGGGGTTTTTGTAGTGTACTGGGTCTGGCTGGGATGTTAACTTTCCCTGCAGCAGCCCATACAGTGCTGCGCTCTGCACTTGTAGCTAGGGCAGCAATGGTATCACACTGGTGTTGTGTCTGCTGCTGAGAAGTGCTGGCACAGCATCAGGACTCTCTCTGACCCTCTTAGGGAGTGGGCAAAAAAGTGAGAAAGAAACATCAGCAGGGCAGCTGACCTAAACCAACCAAAGGGATATTCCATACCATATGATGTCACACTCAGCAATAAAAGGTGGAAAAAGGAAGAAGAGGGGAGGGTTGGGCTCTTGTTGAGAAAATGTCTGTCCTCCTCCCAAACACCGGCTACGTGCGTTGAGGCCCTGCTTCAAGGACGTGGTCAAGCATCGCTCATTTGTGGGAAGTAGAGAGGAATTTCTTTCCTCTGCACTTCCACATAGCCTTTACTTGTTTTGTTTCGTTATTCCCTTTCCCCCTCCCTCTTCCGCTTTCCCTTTTTTCCCTTTAGTTGAATTGTTTAATTAATAATAATATTTCCTTAATATTTTTTTTCTCTTTAATTAAATTATCCTTATCTCAACCTGTGAGTTGTTCTTTCCTTTACTTCTTCCCCTCCTCATCTGAGAGGGGGGAGCGAGAGAGCGGTTGTGGTGTTCAACTGCCTAGCACAGTAAAAGCACCACACGCGGACAGAATGGTCTTTGTGTTTGTGTGCTGTGTGGTACATGAGAGGTCCAGAGGATGTTTTTCCTGTTTAGGAAGGTAAAATCTTGCTGCACATGGGTTCTGCAGATGCATGAAGTAGACTTTTCTGGGATGGCCAGATATGCTGAAATCCCAACTGCCTAATCCCCAAATCTCCATGTCCCATCTTAATGGGTTTTCCAGGTGGAAAAGAAAAAAAAATCACAAGAAATCCACTTTGCAGGATCCTTACACACCTGTCTTGGAAGCCAAAAGCTCTGCCACTATCTCTGCTGTTTCCCCTGCCTCTGCCCACTGATGGTGCTGAAGCAAATTAAATGAATTTGCTAAATTCTCAGTTTCTCTGTATGACATTTTGCCATTAGTGGATTTTTCATTTATCTTCAACATCTGCTGTAAATACCAGTCCGCATGCATTGTCCAGACAGCTAACAAACTGATATTTAGGGTGAAACATATATTAACATCAATAGGAAGATTAATGGAGGGTTTCCTCAGTTCCTAAGATGTGCACTTCGAACAAACCTGATACCCTTACGTGCTGTTGTTTTTTTGAAAGTGTCTTTGCTTGGCCTACCAAGGAGATCAGCACATACTAAACCTTCCTCTGAGCTGGGCTGCGAGCTTCTTGGTTACTTTTCCTCCATTTGTCATCTGGGACAGGGTGGTCCATATCACTTCATGGGATACGTTTCCTTTGCCGGTATGCTTCCTTTTGAAATACGGAGCACTCAATTCCTGCTATGGTTAAACACGCAGCATTTGCTTTTGTGCACTGGTGCAGTGTTTCGTGGATCTTTGCATGTTTAATCTTAAAGCTGAGCTTCTCAGAGATGATAAGCCACTTTTTTTTTGCACTTCAGACTACAAAAGAATTACTTGGTCATTGTCTTTCTATTTAGATTTTTTGTTAGTTAAAGGATGGACATTTTTCACGGGTTTATAGGACAACCTGTCTGCTGCACATTGACAATTCAGTGGTACAATCACTACTAATGCCTTTTCTTTCTCACTTAAATCCTGACCGAGGGACTGGGTTTAGGCATGTTGCTTAATTTAAGTATACACATAGGAGTGCCTTAATATCTCTAGCTGGAAATACACAAAAAACAGCAGCAAGCTGAAAGGTGATTGTTTGCCTTGGATTTCTTGCTCACTTCACAAAATAGCAAAACACCTCACAGTTGTTTGAGTGAAATGGTTTCATTTTTTCAATTAAAATTGCCTGGTTTTAAGCAAAGTTGGCTTTTCTTAAATGATACATGACTTTTCTTGTGTGAAAATGCTTCTATCCCAGAAATGTGTGCAATTTATTCCCTTGTTCTATCTATTTTCTCTGGATCTTCTTGCCACCGAAAAAAAATAATTCAAGAAAACACAGGAAACAGCAAAAGCATCTCTTGAAAAACAGAATAAAGCCTCAAAAGATCTGCATCTCTTCAACAAAACTTTTCATACTCAGAAGTGCAAAGCACCAGCTCTTTTATTAATGATGGTTTCAGCGTAGTTTCTCAAGGAGGGCGAAGGCAATCGATCATTCATTCACATCAGTAAAGTGCCCTTCATCTTTACTTTTCACAGCGCCGTACTGAGTATTAAACCCACGTTAAATGCTAAAGCTAAGAGAGCAAGTGTGGGAAGGATAATAGGCTAAATTAATCTGCAGGGCAATTTATCTACAGGCCATTTGTCCCTGTCTTTCCTACATACATGTCTGTACGTAGGACACGTTCTTCCACACTCGTCCACCCCAAATCACTCATCGAGTCAATCCAAATTGCTTCATCAGTTGGGATTCACAGAAAAAAAACTGTTAAAGGTATTGGTGTGTAAGGAAGGGGCTGGTTTAGGAATAACCGGACGTATCAGTATCAGTACCTGCTGGAGAGGAGCTCTGAGGAGAAGGACCTGGGGGTCCTGGTGGACGACAGGTTGACCATGAGCCAGCAATGGGCCCTGGTGGCCAAGAGGGCCAATGGGATCCTGGCGTGCATTAAAAGGAGCATGGCCAGCAGGTTGAGGGAGGTGATCCTCTGCCCTGGTCAGGCCTCACCTGGAGTACGGTGGCCAGTTCTGGGCTCCCCGGTACAAAAAAAGACAGGGACCTCCTGGAAAGAGTGCAGTGGAGGGCCACAAAGATGATACGGGGCCTGGAGCATCTTCCCTATGAAGAAAGGCTGAGAGACCTGGGTCTGTTCAGCCTGGAGAAGAGAAGACTGAGAGGGGATCTCATCAATGTGTACAAATATCTGAGGGGTGGGAGACAGAAGGATGTAGCTAACCTCTTCTCAGTGGTTTGTGGGGATAGGACAAGGGGCAATGGCCACAAAATAGAACACAGGAAGTTCCACACCGACATGTGAAATAACTTCTTCAAAATGAGGGTGACAGAGCACTGGAACAGGCTGCCCAGGGAGGTTGTGGAGTCTCCTTCTCTGGAGATATTCAAGGCCCGTCTGCACGCCTACCTGGGCAGCCTGCTCTGAGGAACCTGCTTTGGCAGGGGTGTTGGACCCGATGATCTTTCGAGGTCCCTTCCAACCCCTACAGTTCTGTGATTGTGTGATTCTGTGATTCTATGGTTTAGGGTTCACTGAAGCAGTGAAAAGTTCACTGAAGCACCAGGAAGGGTCAGAGGGTTTTTGGGGTGTGCAGAGGTGGCAGTTCCCTGTCCTCCTGCTGCTGAGTCCAAAATGAAGCTAACCTGAGCCTCAGATGGGCGTAATGCTCCTGAAAAACCTGGAAAGACAGCTTTCATCCAAACGTCAAGCAAATTACTGGAAGAAAGACACAGTAACAACTGTGTAGAGGTTGCACGTGGCTTTCTGGTGTTGTTAAAGCACCTCTGCCTCTGCGAGCTGCTGCAGGGATACATCCCCGTCACCTTTCCATCACGGACATCGAGCAGAAATACAAAAGACACAGCAGAATTAGGAAGCATGGGCAAAGCTATCAGAATACTCATGGTTTGATGACATTTATCATAGGGTGATAAAAGGATTGCTGGGGTAATACCAGGAACACCTGTGACTATTAAGAGCTTGCAGAGGGCAGATGAGGTCCTCAGGCTGGGCAGGGAGGGACCTGCCTGCTTTTTGCAGAAACATGTTCTAGGACAAGGGGCTGCTTCAGTGCTATGCAAGCTGCAAAAACGTTAAAAAGAAGTCATCTGTTTATTAGCACCTACAGGGAAGAAACGGCTGTCGTGATCAGTAGGCACCAGGGTTCATCAAAATGAAATTATGGCAAATTAAATTAATTTCTGTCTCTGATAAGCTAAGAGGCTTAGTGGCTAATGAGAGGGGGGTGGAATATAGCTCCATTCCAGCAAGGAGTTTACAAAGGATCCAAGGGGCTCTTTTATTAGGAAATAAAGTGAAAGTTGGAAAATTAAAAGTGAACTGGGGAGTAGTGTGGGTGAGAGAAGGAGAAGTCACTTGAGAGGGGACTAATGGCAGTGGCACCACTAAGCTGCTTCCCGTGGGGTCCTGCGCTGAGTGCTCTCTGAGCTGTCAGTAATGACCCGACAGATGGAGTCTGAGGCGATGCTGATCTAATCTGTAGGTGATGTGGGGTTAAGAGGGGGTCTTATATACTGCACTGGGCATAATTTAGTTGAAAAACACTAACCTGCATTCCTGGCAGGAGGTCAATGAATAAGCTGCTTGCAAAGAGTGGGCAAATTCTGTAGGGGAGCAGCATCAATTAGGGCAAGCGTTCTCCTTATTTTAGCAACAGTTGCTTATTCATTTTGAATTATTTGTTTTTAAGAGTCAATAAAAATAAATAAAGAAGTAAATAAATAAATGAATGAATGAATGAAAAGAATAGTGTCTGATAGGTATTAAAAAGACCATGGAAAATTTAACTAGGGTTTGCAATGTTGTCTTAATTGCCCTGACTGCATTTCTGTGATGAAATTTATGAGGACTTCTCTCTGACTCCAAGTCAGATGCTTTACTCTAGAACCTGTGAATGCTGTAGCTTCCACCCTATAGCCGTGTTCATCTTCAGAGGTAGCACCAGAGCCAGGTGAAATACCTCCCCTTCTCTTCCCGCACAGCCATGGACCATTCCCTGTGCTCCATGAAGAAAAAATAGCACCACATCTCCTAATACTTTCAAGTGACAAGCAAATTGGAAATCTATGATGCTTTTATTATAGAATATTGTGTGGCTTGAAAATTGGAAGTAGCAGTCCATTTTTCTCCTGAGTTTTACTCAGCTAGATGATTTACACCCATGCAAAAGGCTTTGCTGACGGAACAGAATTAGAACTCTTATTTTGCTCTATTGTAAATGGTTCCTTATGCAGAAGCAGTTCCTAAAGGAAAAAAAGGGGGAAATGAGATGCCCACTGCTTTCATCCCTTTTTCTTGCAGCAGCAGAGCCTGCAGCCCTGGGGGACGAGGCACAGGCTTGTCTGTGGCCATGAGCTATAGCAGTCTAATGCAGCACAACTTTCCATCCTGTTGGTGTTTGCTAACACAACTGTTGGACACATCAGCCTGAAAATATCCGTAGCTCTGTAGGACCAGCCCAGCTTCATAGGAGACACCCAAAAGTGGTAGGTTACTACTGTGGGGTGGACTTCTCTGCAGCACCTCTGCACAGACCATGAAGGGCCTCTGTTGGCTTTGGGGCTGGAGTTGGAGTTTTCTGAAGTTGAACACCTTGGGTAGGTGGATAAAGGAGAATCAGAGCCTTCAGGGACTAAAAGTACTCCTTGCTACTCCATGGCTGTCCCGGTGGCCAATGTGTAAAGTCTTACATACAGATAGTTAGTTTGCTGAGTCCTATCTTCAGCCCCCACGGTCCTTCACAAAATCCAGCAGTACGACAGGCAAGAGGCTGGCTAAAATTTTACAGTGTGAATAATTTCCTTGTGCATGCTTGATGCATCCTTACATATTTATGTCTCCAACAAATATGGAATATATTTAAATGCAGGTACTCAACCTATTTCTGCTTGAGCCACAGGTTGTGCTGCTCAGTGCCCTGCTCTGTGTACTATAATTTTTACTTTTCTTTGAACAATAAAACTGCAGGGAGTGGTAAGCATTACAGTAAGAGGCAAGTGAAGGGTTTAAGGAATGCTGTGCTACCCAGCTTAGTTGTGCCCAAACCTACTTGACCACCCAGCTCTTTAAATGCCTGCTCCATTGCTGTGTAGTTGAGCTGTGGCAAAGGGGATATTAAATCTAATGAGGTTTAAACTAGTATTGTAAATGTTTCCTTGATCTGTACCTGAAAATCTTATTGTTGGTCTTATATCAGGGATAGATAAAAGTAAAATAAGCCATTCCTTCTATTCTAAGTGGAAATGCTGCTGCAAATAGAAAACAAAGCTCTTTGGGATTATTGTGAGTGGCAGCAGGCATCCGTCAGTCTTTGTGGTTGCATTTGGGGTCTGATTATTTTGTGTTGACCTGGTCATTGAGCCTCTACGAATGAGGCTCCTTCATTCTGTCCCTGCAGAGAGCAGAAGCAGCCATCACCACATCTGCATCTTTACCAGGCTCGTTTTAAAACGGGATAAATAAATTACAGATACGACCGCTCAAAGAACAAGCTGTAAGCAGTTGCATGCTGGGCTTTATGGATGCCGTGGACCATAGTTCCCTGGTAGAGAAAACGGCAGCCATAGGAAACTCTTAGGCAGCAGCGTGCTGTCTCTCGTATTATTTAGTGCATTGTCTTTGCAATCTCGGTGCGTACAGAAATGCACAGCAAGAGGTGTTATTCTTCCTAAGAGATGCCCTTTTTGTTTTTGCTCTTAGAGTGCTAATTTTCACAGTACTGCTGTAGCCAGATAAGTCTTTTACCACATTTATATTTTAGGCACTCCGTATCTCCATAGACTATTTAACTTGCTGTTGTGTGGAGGACTTTTTCAGAAGCACATTGTATTCATCAGAGACACCCCTTTAATTAACTTGCACACTTCCATGGGGAGAGGAATATAAAGAAAGCTAATAATAATAATAATAATAACAATAATAATAATGACATATCTTGTTACCATTACATATTAAAATAAAATGCTGCAGGGGGCAAGTTTCAAGGCCCCTATTTTTTTAATGAAGATCTTAATAGCATTTAATGTAAATTAAATGTAATCATTGTCTGATTCCTGAGCATATCTCTGAGGCTAAAGAATAAGAATTTAATTGTGCTGGCAATATAGTGGGTAATGCTAAAATCAAGCACTAACATGTTAGTTAAATGCATTTTGAATTAAGAGGTGGAAAACAGAACTTTTAGTTTTTGTATTCCTTCTCTCAGTTTTTGTAGTAGCTCAGTGCAAAGTTTGTGTGAGGTGTGGATTTATTACATGAGGAATCTGACATCAAATTTGTATTAGAATACAAATGCAGGAGACTTTCTTTAACTTTAGAAATTGGGCAGGACAGATGTATACCTAACAAACCCTTTTACTTTGGGGGTGGATAATTGCTGTTATGTAGACCCCTGGCTTGTCTTGTGGGCAGATAATTTAATGGGATCTGGATGGCAACTCCAGTGTTGTGAGAGGCTCAGTCTTGAGATGGCTCCATAAGGAATTCATGCCCTTGGTGACAAGATTTGCTTGATTAAAACACTGGGACTGAGGCTAACTGTGTAGTCCTCAAAGTGGATGATGTGACAGGATTCAATTCCCAGCTCCCTCTCCTGTGTTGATGACAATATGGAATACCTGCCTGTTGTGGATATGACCTCTCCTATGTCAAATTAAAAGTGATGCAATTAGTCATCTGGTGTTTTGGGTCCTGGGATCATAAATAAATGAAATGCATTTTGATGAATGGATCCAGAAATGTTATCTTAATTTAACTAATGAGAGCTCAGAGTAACTAGTTATCTGATCCAATCTTCTCTTCATATTAGATTATTTTTCTTTCCTGTATGGTATCTATGACTTCTCTGCACTTGCTCTTACATCTGAATTCCTGTTCTGCAGCCAAGAGATGTCAACTTCGTGGTATGCTTTCACTTGTCTACCTGTTAAGTACCATGTATAAACTTAGTATAATTTTATCCTAGACAGGATTTTATCCAAGGATTTTGTCCTAGACAGGATTTTTAATCCAAAACAGGATCCACCTGTTTTGTCTGCACAGGGAAATTGATTTAGTGGATGAGTACTTTCCCAGGGGGATGAATATTGCAGTTCTTAGTGTCTGTGTCCATCTGCTCTGACCAGGTGGAAGTGACAGTCAGTGAAGTGCTTGCTGAGAGGGTTCAATGCTTCTCTAGCTAAAGTTGTGTTTGGAAAAGTCTGGGTTTGGGGTCTGTAAGATGCATCTTACAAAGTACACTTTCTGCAGAAAGCAAGTCTTGAAAGAGTTGGCCTCCATCAGTGATGACACAGCAGCAAAGAAGGAGCTGAAGGGTTGGGACTGGCCCTGGGTCTTCAGGACAGAGGGGCCCTAATGAGTTGTCTTATCAGTTTTTTAATCAGGGAACTCCATTCACTCTACATCCCGCCCACTCTGAAAAAGAGTAGCTGACAAATGAGTTTTTCAGTACAACTGTGACTTAAATGTGTCCTCTAAGGGAGAAAAAAGATTGTTTTTTCTCAGTGTTTTTTTGAGCTTTTCCTGAGTTTTTGATTGAAATATAATTGAAAGCCACCCCTTTCTCAATAAAAAGATTTGAAGTTCTCTCTGGAGAAGTTTAGAGGCTGAAAATACCCTGATGACCTTATAATGCTTGGGAACCATGGGACTGAGGTAATAAATGCCTTTGGACAGCATTTAGGTCTCTTCCCCCTGCTTTGTATGGTCCTGACCAGAGACACCAGCAACCAGTCCTTAAAGAAATAATGGTACTGGGATTTGGGGTGCAAAGGAGAGGGAGTACTATGACTGGAGAGGGGTCTCATTTAGCTCCCTGCCTGCCTCTTTCAGTGTTTGCAATATCTTCTTTGGAGATAATATGTCATTAGCAGGGAGGTGAGGACGGTGAGGAAATTTATCCTGCTCAACATCTCCCTCTTAGAATTCCTCCTAAGCAACCCAGCTTTTCTGGGCAAGCCATCAGACAGCTCCCCAGACCCATTTCTTTCTCCTATATGACCCTACTTTTGACAATTTCAGCTGCAATACCAACTCTCTGTGATGACCTGGCTACCTGCCCACCCTCCATTTTCACTTCATCTTCTCCCACTGACTTTGCAGGTCTATCGTCTGTGTGCTGATCACAACAGGGACGTTTGGGGTATCTTCTTTCTAGGATTTCATACAGCCTCCTCATTGCTGCTCAAGGCCCTGGACTTGCTCAGTCTCTCTGTGGCTCCATGTGATGTGTGGTGTGTTGTCTCGACCACTCTGCAGCTTGATGAAGTTCTATAAGTGTCTCATTATGCAATTAATTTCAATTGCAATTCCAATCGTCTCTCCTCCTCTGCAGGCACGCAACCCAGCAAGAGACTAATAAAACCATCACGACTAGCACCAAAGCCATCAAGCAGCTGTCTGAGGTTGTCAGAGGCTCATCCAGGGTATGTGCCATTCACAATGCTGATGGGAGAGGGTGCTGGGCCTTGTGGAGGGAGGAATAATGAAAAAAGAAGTGGGTAGTGGGTGCTTTAAAGCTGTTAACTCCATGTCTTGTTATAAGTTCCTTTCCTGTTACAGAGTAAGCATAGCTTATGTTTCTAAATCACCAGTGGAAAAACAGCTACAGAAAGTAGGTTTTCCCCAAACCTGGATCATCTGGAATTGGAAAGGAATGATTCAGTAACAAAAAAAAATAGCTCACACCTATCTCAGGGCCTCCCACAGCGTGGGTGAAAGTACTCCAGAAGTTGTCCAGCTCTACACGAGCATGTAATTGGGTAAACACTTGGTAGTGCACTGGGTGCCAATGGGTTTAGAAATGTGTTCATGTGTCCAGAAAGAGCAGAGCAGTGCATTTGTCTGTGACATTCATTCAGTGCTGTATCCTAGCAGGAAGACAGTGGTGGGGACAGATAATAATTGGCTATATGGCCAGATCAGAGCTGATTTTTGAATTGCAATTTTCCCTTCATCAGTTCCATTTGTTGTGTGGACAGACTGGTCTTCTGCCATCAGTTCAACTCATATGGACATCATTGTCAAAGGAGTATGAGTCTCCCATTCCCTGACCCCAGTGCAAGGGCTGGACAAACAGATGATGTCTGACCTTTCCATAAAGGCCTTTAGACCCCCAAATGTTCCTGCTGGCTTTGAGCTGTGGTATGCATCTTGGGGAAGAGCAGCAGCTCGCCGTATGGCATCCCCAGGGAGCAAACTCCATCTGGTGTGAGATTTGAGAAGTCTCACCTGCATAGCAGGTGATTCAGCAGCTGAAAAAAGAAGGACGATTCTTTTCTCCTTGACTATTGACGTCAGTTTTCTGGGTCAGAATTTTAGCCAAATGGATTTTAAACCCCCAATCACTTCTGCCATTCTCCAAAATCCTGTACTACAACACTGTTCTCACCATCCTCACACGTGGAGGAAACTCTGCCCTTAAAATAGAACCAGGCTTTGTCCAGGCGTTTTTTACAGACCAGATTTAAGTCACTTGCAAGTGGGAATATGAGAAAAGGATTTAAGAGTCAAATCTCCCTAGGCTACCTTTATAACTGGTACAAGACCATTTGCAATTCAAACCACCTGAAAAACAAATGGATAGTGCTGTCCTCCAGAGGATAGGGAGAGAAGCTTGAAATGATTTTTCTCCATTTACAGGAATCAACCTTAATTCTTCGTAGTTGTTAAAACATGACTTTGGCTCATGATGGAATGCAAGGCCTGTTTTTTTGTTTTGTTTTGTTTTGTTTTCTCTTAAACACCAGATCCTGATGAAACCAAAATGGTCTTTTTGGAGGTATGGAGATCCGGGCTGTTTCGTGTTGTTCTCTGGCTTCCGTTTTGTGACATAAATTGGGAACAAAGGGGAATCAGCCAAGGACATGTTAAAACCAATTATAGTGTCACATGAAAACGTCATTATTAACCTTTAAGCCAATGTTGTGCCCACTGGAAACTGTCAACAGAACAGCTTTTACTGTCATGTGGAGAAAAATTGCTAAGTTAAAGGGAGAATATTTAGGAGCTGACGGAAATTGACACATAAACAATTATGGTAATATGAGGAATAAACTCACCGTTCTCAACTGGCATCACATAGTAACTTTTTCTGCTCCCTGGTCAGTTCATTTAACAGATTTTTTTTCCTTAAACTCTTCTTTTCTAACCGTGTGCAGTTTAAATAATTAAACCTACAAATTTTTATATAAAGTCTGTAGTCCTTCTCCCTTACATAGAATTAATGATTCTGAGGGGTATCGACCGCTGGGTCGGCAAGTCCCTCTTGGGGATCTGGGTAGCATTTCGAACTTTCTTCCCATAAAATTTCTCACAGCGTGAAAAGCCTTCCATTAATTTGGAGCTTTATAGTCAGTCCTTTCCAATCCATTATTCTATGTATTGCTTTGAATGCACACACATGGAGAACCAAAAAAAAAAAAAATCAACAACAAAAAAAACCTTTATTTGTCCCTTATTTTCCAGCCATAATGCAGAGCCAGCAGGGTACGTGGTGGGAGTTTCTCCGACTTCCCTTGAAGCTCCAACTGAGCAACCTGGTACTATTTCAGGAGCAAAGATACTGATATAAGTGGATCAGTGAGATACAAGGCAGGAGACTGATGTAAAATAGCACATGGTTATTTTAGGGCTTTGTTTTAAACTAATCTCAAAGGGTTTAAATAGAGAGGATCTGGATTCCAGGTTTCTGTAGGATGAGTGCTAGACCATTAGATCAGCTCTCCAGGGTGGCAGTCTTGTCTTATTTTGTGTATGTAACAAAGTTTATAGACCTTTACTGGTAGAATGGGAGTAATGATATTTGCCCTGTTCTAAAAAAAGGTTTTAAAACTTTGGATGATGAACTGTACAACTAAGATATTCTTCTCTATGAAAATACTACCATTAAAAATTAAAGATGTTTATCCTATCCTCCATAAAACACACTTCTGCATTCTTAAGCAGTTGTCTGAAAGGGCTGAAAGTGCTGTAAAGTGAACATTTCGGTGTAGTAGCTTTAGCATATTTGGGTTTTGTTTGCTTAGTCTGCGGCTGGGTTTTAGTAAGTAGAAGCAGCATACAATGCTACAGCCATTTTCTTCTCATTATGGCATTAAGGTCTGTATTTGCTTGTGCTTCATGAGTTTTTAAGAACAGTTATGGAATTGAGACTCCTACCATGTAAGCAGGCAGGAGAGAAAAATACCCCCGTGTATTTCGCTGGCATGGAAGGTGTCCAGCTCCGATTACAGACTATGCTGCAGTCCTGACATGAGTGTTACATTGGATATCCAAGATGGTATTTTTGGAATTGCTGGAAAGAACAAAGCACTGCAGCATCCCCAGTGAAACTGGATTTTTTTTAATTCCACCTTTCAGTTTTGTCCACCTTGTTTATTTGGTGTCTCCCACCACGACTGTTCCCGATAGTCAGAGTCAACTCAGGTGGTTCGAGTTAAGTCAACAAGTTCATTTATCCCTACAGACCTGCTAACCAGTCCTTTTTTTTTTTCCAATACAGCAGGAACGACTTCAGCTGGACAGGCTGAAGAACCAGCTGTCTGATGCCATCCAGAGATACGGAGCTGTGCAGAAGGTGAGGGGCTCTCGCTTCCCCCCTTCAGCGTGTGAATTGGGGAACATGCTAAGTGGGAGCTTGTCTCCCAGGGGTGTGCAACATCTGCATATTGCTCATCTCCATAGCTGCCCACGTGTCATTCCCTCCCTCTTTTACTTTATCAGCCCTGTAGTGTATCATTATATTGAAATACGCGCATGCATGTGACTGCTGAACAGTTCTGCAGCAATAGCAAAGAAAAACAAAAAACCTGTGCCTTCATAGGCTGTGTATCTAGTGGACATTTAGTGGTACCTCTGGCTTAGCCATGACATCTTTAGGGTATTTCTCTACTCATTAGGAAAGCAAGAAGTGGTTGCACAGTGTCCCTTTCCCCTTCTCTGTTTGCAGATAATGTATAGGCAATGCTGATATTTATGCTAAATGTTAACTCACCGTGTGGCTGTGCTGTGCTATATGTCTTTGCCAGGTTTCCAAATGCATCTTGTGGGTTGGACCTGTCATGGAGATCAAGCTGTTTAATTAAACAAACAAAACCTGAACTCCTGCTCTTCCATTTGTATCTTGCTCTCCCACTTTACCCCGGGAGACTCTACTGATGTGCACATTTGCTTTGCTTTTAAACACTGTAGTAACAGCCTAAATTTACCATCCTCAAGCCACGTCTCTCTCCCACACTGCTACCTGCACATAACAAATCTGAACATTAAATCAAGTTCTGTGCAAATACAACCTGCACAAATTCTCACTGCTTTCTTATACTACCACAGTGAGAAGAATATACTGGAATTATACTGGTGTAAAGTAATTTGGCTGGTAACATAAGCTTAATAATTTATCTCTATTACAACCACTCTGATTGATTCCCCAACATTTGCTGGCTATGATTAAAAAATAATAATGATTGAAAAACTATCCAGAAACTCAGGTATGGGGACTTTAAATGACTATATCCCATTAAATAAAAATTTGGAAGGATCCAGGTAAAGGACCCCACCCCCATGTGCACACACCTTTTTCATACTTTTTTTAATGCTCATGACCACAATCCATCTGAACTGTACGTGTGGCTTTTCAAAAAAACCTGTCATCAATTCAGAAGTGCCAAAATTAGCCACCGCATTTTGTGAATGCCCGGTTGCGTCAGGAAACCAATCTGAGTGGTAAATTGCTACTTATCCACGTCCTAGCTGTCAATTCTTAAATATACGTTTCGGTTTTGATAACCTTGTCATTCTGGAAGCTTTGAAGACTTTTAATTCCTGCAAGACCAAACTTTTTCATGCAGTTATACTCCCTTTCTTTTTCTAACTAGCAAGAGTTTTGTCTTTGTGTTGTTCTTTAAAAAGCAGAAGAAATAGCTTCATATGATTTCTTCCCTAAATATTTGGCTTCTGTTTTCTCAACCATTTCCCTTTATTTTTTTAAAAATTAAATTAAATTTTATTTTCATTTTTTTACAGAAAATAGCAGAGAAATCCAAAGCTTTGCTTCCTACTGGGCAGAGAAGTAGCAAACAGGTAAGTTCATCTCATGCAGCTGTTTTTCTAGTCTTTCTGGGGGTTTTGTCTACCCTGAAATTCATCAAAGGACAGTCCTGTACCGACTTCCCTGGGAGCTGGGCTCCTAGGCTAAGTGAAATCACACTCCAAGGGCAATTTTGTCAAAGGAGGTGAGATGGGTTTTTATCAAAGCTCTGTCCTCAGTTTTAAGAGAAATCGTGTATTCTGTGTTCTTCATCCACATTAAACTGTGCCTAACAATTATAAACATATGCAAATACATCATTTTTTCCCCCACTTTCTACCTATATCAGGAAGTTTGTCAAAAATACTATATGTTGTCAGAGTATGTATAATTCTATGCATATATTTGGATTCACACATGCATTCATGTATGTGTATTTATATATGATGAAATATGTTTCTGTGAAAGTATGTAACAAGTCTGTAAATGTGTTTGTGTGTATATATGTATGTGTATGCATATATTTATATGTGCACATAGTTATAAAAGTGCATGTATATGCATATAAGTGTGAGTGAGTTTAAGACAACTACTGATTTTCATGAGAGGTTTGGTGCCAGGAGATCAGTTAAGCTGTAGTGTGAGTGCAGCAGAAATTAGGTTGGCCTTTCAAGTCCTACACACCGAACAGCTTTTGGGTGTTTGCATCTGATAGCATGCAACCAAAAAAACAGAACTGTATGTCTAATTTTACTAATTATTTTGGATATCCTTGATGCTCTCATCTCTCTCTCTCTCTCTCTCTTTTTTTTTTTTTTTTTAAGGTGTGGTTAGCAGATTTTCTGCTCTTTAGTGACTCTTTATTCCCTACCTTGTTGTACTACATGGTTTTCCACATCCTCTTTAATATATATGTAAGATATAGTAAGAAACAGTTGTAAGAAATAGTTGTAACACTAAAGCTTCTTGGTAAGGGAGGGCGGTGATGTCACTGAAGACCCCACCATTAGGGTAAATCAATGTACCAGAGCTTCAATATTACATAGATTTGAGGCAGTTATGATTCAGCATCAAACCTTGTTCTTACTTGCATGGCCATAGGTGTCAATGAGCCTAAGGCCTTCGAGTGCTGAATTGTTAATGTATTCCTTTACCCTTGTCGAGCATTCTGATCGAGCCAACTGGTGATCAGTATCAGACACAAGAATTTTCTGTGGTCACAAATGGCATATTCTTGAATTTTGGTCAGATCCCATGAATGTCAAACAGTTGTTGGTTTTGATGGTTGAGCTTGGGGGCAAGGGGGTTTATTTTGCACGTCTGTGATTTATTGTCATACCATATATATCAAATAGCTTCTTGTGCTTTTAACCAACTTTGTTAGACTATAGCCTGTCAATGGAGTGTATTGCAGAGGTGGGAAGAGCTGTGGTCTCACCAGGACCACCACATGGTTTCATGGCCATGCTTATGCCACATGGTGTGGGACACTGCCAACCATTAACCAGTGCTAACAGGATGAAGAGGACTAATTACTGCATAGCTGTTGTCTATCCCTGCACCTGGCATCAACCTAGATGGGATCAGCTTTTTTTTGTATATTGAGTGGTTGATGACTCCAAAAAAAGCCTTGTCTGGAAGTGAGCAGAATTTAACAGAGGAATAAAACAAAAGGTTGGGTGAAAATCCTTGAGGCAGATGATGGCGGGGTTGGAAGTAAAGGGAGGCTGGAGGAAGAGCAGGACAAACCCTTCTACATTAAAATGGGTAGAAAGTCTGTATAAGCAACAATTTGGTGTCAGTCAGGCAGCATCAGCAGAAAACATGTTAAAATGGTTCAGCAGAAGTGTGTTGTAATATCTCCTTGGTGAGATGCTTCTGACTCAGAAGTAGGCTCACGCACTTTTTTACATGTGCCTGGCATGAATGCTTACAAGGTGTTGCTTCCATATGTATCATGCCCCAAAGCGCATCCATTTTCATGCAGTGACACTTGCTCAGGCTGGGGACACGTAAGGTTTCATGCAAACTGCTTGAAAAGGGTGATGGTTAATTTGCAGCTTTATGCGTGGCTTCTTTTGTTGCTCCTTCAAATATGAGAGAAATTGGATGTACGAAACCTGCTGAAGGGAATGCAGCGTGGTGACTGTATTACTTATTATTTGTCAGCCGCAGATTGGTCAGAACATACAAAATTATAGTTCCCACAGCAACTGTAACCTGACCAGCATGCGCATATATTATGGCATTAAAGTTACCATTCTATACAGTAATGAAAAATACTACCCACGTTCAGGGGACCTGATTTATGGGTCTTGAGAGACTGCATGGTCAACTTCTTCACTCTGGTGCTGATCCAGTGTTAATTCAAATTCTGCTTGCCTGCAGGGCTTTGTTTTTATTTTATGTTTTATTTTATTGCAGCAAATTATAAGAGGTTTGAAGAATGCTAGTTTTTCCATATGGATGTTCATATAGCTCCTCTCTTCCATCGGTGGGTGGGAGAGGTAAGGTGTTTGGTAGCACGGACTTTAATAAGAGAGTAATTAATTCCCTAGACTCAAGTAGTAGGTACAATAAGTAACAATTGGAAAGTGAAGCTTCAGAATTATTCTCCTGCCCATTGTGGTTTGCTGTAAGAAATGTTTAATTGTGTTTATTTATTTATAAAAGCAACAGAAAGGCATTGATCCAAAATTCCTTGAAGCCTGAAGTTATATAAATTCTTAATCAAATATATGTTTGTATGAATGTATTTTTGTGTAGACAAATCAATTTAGTTCTATAGCTGCGTTATGTATTGAAAGACAAAAATTTTTACAATGCTAAATGATCACTGTTGAAAGTGAGTTGTGGCAAATAATTGCAAAAAATTCCTTTCACTTGAATCCATTAAAACCAATTTTAAATATTCACCCGGTGGCCAAAATGAGACCTTGGAAGTCTCATTAAGAGAGCACACGGGGGAATCCTGGAAAGCAGCAGTTCTGTTTCCCATCTCATGTTTGAGAAATGCTGTTGCAGAGCTGGTGAGGTATTTGGTGGGACACCAGTCCAGGGATGATCGCCTCCAGTTCCTCCTTATGTGTGGGGCAGAGGTCCTTTGGATGCCACCTTCTTCCCCTTGGAGTGACCTTGGTGCAAAGCATCCATTCCTCCATCCAGACAACAGAGCCCACTGGGGTAAGGGGGTATTTTGAGTGTCCCCCAGCAGCCCAGGACAGCATGGTCAGAGGTAGGAGAGTTTGGGCAGCTAGACAGACCTTTTCCTGTTGGCACGAGTCCATCCCACAGGGCAGCAGCTGTGTATAATAAAATATGATAATGTTCTGTGTAAGCACGGAATAGATCATCCATAATATTAAAGTAATAAATGATAGCCTGCAGAAAATCCACAAGATAGCCAATAATCTCTCTGAGCACAGGCAGTGAAAAGAATCTTTCTTTTTAATTATTTTTAATTATTTTTCATCTCACATCATCTCCTTCTCATTGAAAGAAGAATATGTTATTGTGCCCATGGTTGAACAAGTTCAAGTGATACTTAACCCAACAGCAGACTACACTGAAAACCTTTGGGCTGCTAAGGATCTGTCACTGGCAGGGATAGCACACATTGTTGATGCATCTGTGACATGTTTTTAGACCACCTCCATCTCTCCTGGATCCTCAGTGACCACGTGGGGCCATTTACCTTCTCTGTTCTTGAGGAGGAAAGTTGAGTTTCTCACCATTTGAACTTTGTAGCCAATTTCCCCAAAGGACTGAGAGAGGGGAAGGAAAGCTGAGGAATAAGTTTTAAATTGAAACCACGTCAAAAATCTGAACAGACTTTTTTTTTTTTTTTTTTTTTTAAAGAGGAAACTTTCCTGGCAATTTTTAGAAATCAAAATTACAGTAATTCTCATAGTGTAATGGCACCCCTCTTCATTTCCTGTCGCTCATGGGAAGAGGGAAGGATAATTACTGCTCTGGGATATGGCAGTTGCCAAAAGAGATGCCTTTGTCTCTTATTCCATAAGCCCACTTGACCCTTTTCACAAAGGTTAGTAAATTATGTTTCTTAGAAGCAGAAAAAAATGGGTAATAAACCTCTATTTGCATTACAAGCTTCTTTCTCCTAACTGCATCAATTTATTCATGCTTTAAATTGACTTCCTTATCATAGGAAGCATCCTTTCTCTCTTTCTTCCTGTGTTTATGAAGTTGTTCTTTTTATGTGGTTAGAGAGAAATTCTCATTTTGGGGCAGTAAGATCCAATCCGTGCCTTTATGGGAGAATAATTTCTTGGCAATAATATCTGCATAAACTGCATATATGTATGTGTGTGTGTAATGACTGCAGTGACTTGGGCTTCTATTTTTGCAGGGCCCTTATCATGGTAGATGATAAGCTCAGCTATTGGACTGTGCCACCCTGAGGATCTCGCAGGCTAAGCAAATGCCAGCAGGCTATTTTTGAATGATAATTAACAATGGCTTTTTAATGCGATAGGTGCTCTTTGTGCTGGAAGTCCAAAGCCCAGTCTGAAACTGGCTTCCACTTCTGGAGAGGTTGCAGCGTGTATTTTTCTGAAATGCAAAATGGAATTTTGCACAACCAAAGTAAGGCTTTTGCCCTGACAAATGGAGCTTTTTATTTACTCATTTATTTTATTGACTCCAACATCTTATCTTAGCACTCATCCCCGATCCCAATGTTCCAGTCTGGCTGGTATATCTTAGGTAATCAAGCCTTAGCTTTGGCGATAATGTATCTTCCATGTGTGGTAGTAAGTGCTATGCCTTTTCAAGGTCATTTTGAATGAAGCTACTTCTGTAAAAGGTGTTATTTCAATAACATCAACTTTGATTTAGATGAGTGTACATCCATTAAAAGCCATATTCTAATCAACCCACTCCTCTTCTTAGGGCTGTCAATATGGAGCAGTTAAATCACTTGGCTATTTTTTCTTGACTTTATTTATGTGTGGGCATTTTTTCAAGGCAGTCATTAAAGCATTTTTCCTAAACAATATACTAACTATGTATCTTTCTCTGATAGAGGAATTTAATAAGTGGGCTGAAAGGTATCCAAATCCATTTTATATTTTTTTACGTGGCCCCTATGTTCCCAATGGGGATTCCAGTGGGCTTCAGCGAGACAGTACTAACCACTAAACTCCCTCTCTGACACATCAGGGACGCAGCATCTTGCAACTGTGGGTGTTCAAATGAAGAATCCTCCCTCCGTGCTTGCGATGAAGCCCTTGGAAAAGTGCCCGTGTTCCTCGTGCTGCCTGCAGATGCTCACGTTTGGTGGGGCAGCGGGCTTCCGTGCTGCATGTAAAAATGAACAAGAAAAGCCCCAAATCCCACTAAAAGGAGGTCATTTGCAAAAAAAAACAACAACACAAAAACAAACAAACAAACAAAAACCTAATCTTCCAAGAACCCATAGCCCCTTATTTTGTGGATGGAGAAAAATAAGAAAAGAGCAAATCCATCCCAAGCTGCCATTTCCGAAATCTCCCCAACAACCTCAGCACTGTGGATTTTCCCTAGCAATCAGCTGTCAAGCTCCTTTTGTGGCATAAGCCTGCGTTGCTTGCCAGCTTCTGCTGATTTAGCTAAAAACTGCAGCTGCCTATATCTGCACCTGACCAAAAAGTTTTGTACTCATTAACTGGGTTTTCTGTTTTTGTTTTGTTTTGTTTTGTTTTGTTGTTCTCCTTTTTCCTTTTTTTTTTTTTTTTTTAATATTGAAGTGAGAAAGGACAGAGGTCCTTATGTTGGCAGAGGATGAAGGCAGAGGGTTTCTTTTATTTCTTTTCTCCTCCACAGCTCAACTTATACCCACGTTATTATTCCTCCATAGGAATAATAACAGAATAATTCCTCCTCATAGACACAGCACTGCAAATACTTAAATACTTTTCCTTCCCATTGCTTGTGCCAGCTGCCTTTGAAGTTGTAGTTCTCCTTTCTCCTCCCGGGTGCTAAATTTAAAGGATGTTGCAAGTACCAATTTCTTCTTTCGTCCAAAGACAGCTCATTTGTGGAAGGGGCTGCTGAGCCAAGAGAGATGGGAAAAGCAATCCTCACCTGTGGCAAGCGAGGATCGGCTTTGGCAGGCCCTTCCAGATCCATCCTGACTGCCCTGTAAGAGGAAAGCAAATACAGGCCACAAGCTCAGAGCTGGTGCACGTAGGCTGGGTCAGTAGGACACCTGCCCCACAATGCTAACTGTGTAATATTAAAAAATTCATCCACGCATCGGTCTACCTGCTTCAATTTAGTTCTCTCCAGTTCAGTGGCTTTTTTCCCCCTAAATATTATTAAAAAAAAAAAAAAAAATCATTCTCTGCAGAAGCCTGATGATGCAGTAAGCAAGGGGAAGTAGTTCCTTGCTGTTGTGAAGCGGATGCTTGTCCGACCCCGTGCATGCCCTCCTCTTCAGCCCCACCTTGCAGAAGTTGCATTGCAGCAGTGTAAATTGACTTCTGCCCCGGCCAAGATCACGCAGTAACTGGAGAAACAAATGTGAAACCTTACTGAGTGTGTCACCTTGCTCCAAAGTGAAAGCAGTGTTATTTAATACATTTAAAACCCCCTGTGGAGGTGGATTATTGAAAGGAAGGAAATTGTATTCTTCTAAACCCACTCTGATGGCTGCATTCATCACATGATTAAATGTGAATGGCAATGGTGTTTCCCCATGACAAAATATATTTGAAAATAGGTTAACCCTTGGTTCACCAGGGTGAAAAGTAAAACTTCTTGACCTTTCCAGTCTCCATTTGATTTATTATCAGGGTCTAAATAACCAATACTGTGTCCACAATATGATTCCAAGTTATTTAACCCCCTTGGCTCTTATGTAGAGGGCACTGCTGTTATCACCACTATAATATATATCATCCGTGCAATGCTGTGTGATGCCCCAACTGGTGCACCTACCCAAAATCCAAATGGCCCCAAATCCACTTGGCAGCCTTGCAGTCTCAGAATTTTAGGACTGATCACCAATATTCCCGATTTACTGCGAACACAAAACCAGTCTTCTAATTAGGATTCTTTGTTCTGCTACTTCGTTCTGGTGCCTGGCTGAAAACTATAACCCAGGTTTGCATTATTTTGCCAAATTAAGCTCTCACTGATGTTTGGATTTATTGTGGAGTTTCATCTTCACTTCTCGTTCCCCCAGGATGCTCAGACACCTTTGGAATTCAATCATAAAGCTAGGTATATATCAGAGAGGGGATTTATATATAGTTGCTTTATAAAGTACACCGGGATCTTTGAGATAAGGGATGTGCTGCAGATGGTGTTTCAAATGGTTATTTTTAAGCTGATAGCAATAGCCTGCATGATAAATAAAATAAATGTGCGTGCAGATGAGCACAGGCGCTGGTTCTCCCTTATAACTCTCCCTCCAATTTGAGAAGGCGCCTGGGTAGCAGATAATTCCCTTAAGTTAAAGAGACTTCTCCAGCTGCATCTGACTGTCCGGGCTCTGAACTGAGCTGGTTCCCAGCACGTGCTGCAGGCGAAGCCCACTGAAAGCTCCCTGGACATGCTCACGCATGCATGGATGGAAACGAAAAGACTAAGCCCTGAGTGTTGCTCAGCACTGGTACTGTCAGGAGCAAATTGGTGTCGTGGGGCTGGTACCTGCTCAGCATCGCCCCTGCGATTCCTCCTGCTTGTGGATGGATCCTGGCAGCCAAGCCAGCGCAGGGCATTTGTCTCCTGGGGGTGTTCAAAGAGGCAATTCCTCGTTGCAACAGCGAGCTGCCAAGAATGCCTCTTACTGTGTCCCCTGCGGTAAAACACACCAAAATTTTGCAGCATCCCATTCGTTAATCACGCCTTAATTAAAGCTGTGTTACCGTGCAGTGTGCTGGGGTGAGCATTAAGCAGGTATTTACGCTGTGTTTATTATTATTATTATTATTATTATTATTATTATTTATTTTTATGTGATGGGTAGGAGCCTTGAAAAGATTGAGTTGGGCCCCATGATTCTTGCAAGACCCTTCCAGCTCAGGATATTCTATAATTCTGTGATAACAGACACCTGGACTGTGCTAAGTGCAGACACTGAGCAAAGCAGAGCCATCCTCCTGCTCCAGCTTGTGCAATTTCCCAAAGCAGAACTCATGCCATGGACAAGAGGTGCAATGTGTTCCTCAACTCCCTCTTGTATGGAGACTAAGAGATGGGCAAGTCTATAGGGTTTATTCCTCTGCATGGAGAATCTGTTTGGAAATAGGACAAAAAGGCTTATTTCCATGAACTTGGCTTTTCATGGGGATAAGGTGAAGATCTTGCTTCCGGTCTATGCAACACGTTGTCAGTTATGGTTTGCATCCCCCGTTTCATTTGTTTAAAATGAAGAGCTTCAGTATTGTCTGCCACCTCCACTTAGACTCTAAGTTCTTGGATGTCTGTGACCATGATGAGAAACAGAAATGATTGCTCAAAAGAAAGAAAGAAAAGAAAAAGAAAGAAAGAAAGAAAGAAAGAAAGAAAGAAAGAAAGAAAGAAAGAAAGAAAGAAAGAACTCCACCAAGCAAACAAAAAAACAAAACCAACAAATAAAGAAAAATAAAAGTAAAGCACCTGCTTGCAAGCACAACTGATTTCTGGTGGGTGAGGAAGGTGTTACGGTGTTTTGGTGTTTTCTCCCTTTCTGTGCCCAGCAGTTTGTAATTGGTAAGGTGATTTGAGGAAAGAGTGTGGGATTTTGGCTTTGCGTGCAGCGTGACATACCGACCTCTTCTGGAAGCCCAGGACCAGGAATTTTGATGGTTTGATGGCCACGGTGTGTGAGCTGCCTCGATGACCCTGATATTCAAGCACGATTAAAAGCATCAGTGCTGAACTGGGCATAGAAATAAAAAAGGCTTTTCCAGGAGTTGCTGGGGATGGGGTGAGGGAAGCCGCAGATGCTGCACATTCCGGAGTGCCATCTGCTGGCACAGGATTCCCTGAATCAGATACAGGAGCCTTGTTCTAGCGTGCTCGGATGAGAGCGGCAGCAGAGAAGGCTTGACAAGCCATCGATGTTTGTCGTTGCTTAGCACTGAGATGGGATAAAATCTGCACGGAGGTGGGGTGCATTAGGGGCCGTGAGTGTGTGTGATGGGTGAGAGGGGGGCACAGCAGTGACACGTCAGCGGGTGCAGCACGGAGTTGTGCTATGAATTTAACAGGTTCCGAATGATTTAAACTAAGAATAAAACTCAGCTCAGCTGTGTGAGTACAAGGTGATGGGGATATCAAGGGGTTTTCATGGTGGTGTTCATGTTCTGGATGCCTGCCTGGTTGGAGCTGTCAGACAAGCATGGGCTGGGAGGAAGAAAAGGCAGGAGAAGGGGTTCTGTGGACAAGCAAAGGGAAGGATGCTGCACTGTTCAAACGGAAGGAGAGAGCTCTTTCTTTTTTCTTTAAAATGTTGAGTAAAGGATAGGCATTTTTTTTTTTCCTTTTGCTTTTATACGCTTTGTTCCTCATATAGTAATTTTGCAAGTTTGCATCTGTTCCATGTGGGATTTTATTTGTGTTCATGTCCTACAGTAATCCTGCTTTTTTCAAGAACCTTTATTTATTTATTTATTATTTTTGTTGATGTTGGTCTTGATGATATCCATCACTATAAAATCTTTTTCTCTTCCTAGTATTGCTTCCAAGACTGCAGGCATTGACCCCCTCCCTCCCCCCCCCCCACCCCGTAGAGACCTAAGTTCACACGAAATCCCTTTAATCACCCTTTGGCTATCTTGACCCTCTCATTCTGTGGTCTTGAATCTCACAGCTCACCAGTGGTGCTTCGTCCCCTGCCCACAGCTATAAAAGTCTGGAAATCATTGTAAAATATAAGATAGTCATCAAAAGAAAAGAGCAAGTTCAAAGAAGCATAGGAAAGGAGTTTGTGTTTTTGTTTGTTTGCTTTGGTTGTTGTTGTTGTTTTTTTTCTAAGTGTTTTATTAGGCTTCTTTGTTTATGAATAAATGATAGTATTTAATTGATGTGAAACAGGGGGAGATGAGCTGGGAACTTCTCCAATGCTGATTTTTTAGTAAATATTCCTGCAGGTATCAACCACTTTGCAAGTTATTTCAGCTCTGTTGGGGAAAGAACCCATCCCCATTTTGCAGAAAAGGCAGAGGTAAGATGGAGAGTGTAGGTCATAAAGCAGGTTATATTGAGCCTAGGGGATTTGATTTTGTCATTGCAGTAGACACAAGGTTTTTGTTCCTAGAGTATCCTATGCAATGGGTTATCAGGTTTTTTTTTGCTTGGTTGGTTTTGTGCTTGTTTGTTTGTTTCTTTTTATAATTTGGGATACTCAGAAGGAAATGGAGATTGGTGGGTCTGGAGGTGTGTATTTTTGGCGTGTAAGGAGTCTGCAAAGTATATGTTCCAGTTGTTTGTTTGACCACTCTTTAGCACTGGAGTTCTAGGTGTGGGATTGGGAGCAAACATGCAGAGTTAAGTCAAGTACTTCTGGATACCCCTCATTGACTTTGAAAGTTTCTCTCTGTAAAAGCAGAAGAATTGGGCCATGGTGTTTTCATGGTGTGAGGATTTGAGGAACATCCCCTTTTCCTCTCAGTAGGGTTGTGCTGCCATGGGCCATGCTTACAGAGTAGGAAGGATGGAAGGTGGAATTAAACTCTTGCAGTGAGGTCCATCTCTTATGACTTCTTCGTAAATGTAATGTAATCATAATAGGCATTGACAGGAAAGGATTTTGCAAAAGGAGTGATGTACTGCATTGCTCTGTTCATTCCACTGGATTTCCACTGAAGAATCAATGAATGAATGAGGTATTTCATATTTATCCAACATCATTACATTTAGTGGCTCTGAATTTTCCTTTTGATATCCTCCATTAATTCCCAGCATCTCAGCAGGGAACAAGTCAATCTCGTTGTTGTCTGGCACAAATATTTGGTGAGAAGGTTACTGTTAAACTGTAAATTAGCTTCCATATGTTCTGAATGCAAAGATATACATGGAGTTCTTTACATACCATGCCAAGTAGCTCCTCTTGGCAGGTCGCTCCTCTGAGTATGACAAAGAGGACTTTGGCTTCATTGCAGAACAAGCGATGTGAGAGGACCGCTTGTCTGCAAAACCTTTTACATCAGGAAAATTCCTTGCACAGTGATTCACTCATGCCATATGTGGAGGAATTAAATTCTGGGTGAGATGCATGAAGGAAACCCCACAGGAGAAGAAATGATTTGGCAGCTGATCTGTAGAGCTCTTTCAGCCACCTCTAAAGAAAATGCTGTGATGCCAGTATCAGTTTCATTACACATCTGGGCTTGACTCATCTGCTACAGTAAAAGAAGAAAGAAACCCAAAGAAATAATTAAAGTTCATTATTGCATAGATATGAAATAGCATTATTAAGTATCTACCTCACACTTATTTATAACCCTTCTTCCTGACAGAGCCTGACATGTTTCGCAAACACCACTGAATGATTATATATTCTTTGCCCAAAATCTGAGGATGTTGCTCTGCATTTTATTCATCACTTGTTCAGTCAAAATTTATGTTCCTGCACAATCCATGCATTTTCCAAGATCTCTTTGTGTAGGTACATTACTCATGAGACCTGTGAGGCATATTTAGAGCAAGCTAGGGTGGAAGGACTTGAATTTCTTTTTGAGAATGCTGACACTTTCTGGACTGGGCACTGCTACTGCATGGTAGGGTGAGACTGCAGGAGAATACCACCATTGTCACTCCAATCCAATAGACACATCTTCATTAGCAGGATATGGTTATCAACGACGATGCTTGTCAAGGACAACAGAATCATCATGACTCCTCTTTGAAAAAATCCTGGGATGGTGGACGGTGCCTAATGCTCAGAGTATTCTAACACTTCAGCAAAACTCAGGCAAATGGAGTTTCCTGAAAAATTAACCCACATGTCAACATCCTCGAGAGTCTGACTTAGGATGTGTTTCAAGGACAGAGATAAGTCAGCGTCAGGCTGGTCTCATCTCTTTCCATTTTCCAAATTTGACACAAGAAGATTTTTTTTTTCCAAGGTGTGAATTGGATAAGTGCCTTTGGTATATTAGCACAACCGTGTTTGAGCTAAGCAGCACCACGGGTAAAAGCATGGATGGTGGAAGGAAATGCAAGGACTCCAGCAGAAAGACACTATAAACTTTCCAGGCACTTAAAAACATGGAGCCAGATGCATGCACCTCTACTGACTGGAAGTGTCACCGCCCTCCATAGGCAGTTTCAGTGGTCCATAGAGCACTTTCCATGGAGAAAGTCAGTGTGAAACCTAACAATTATGTTAAAATACGTGGTGGTATTATATACTTAGTTAGCGTCCACAACTGGACATGGAAAATAAATGTCCAGCATTAAATCTGTCAATTTCCTCAGTTGTTCTAATCTAAGATCAGCAGACTATTTAGGGTTTACCTTTAAAGAGGGTTTTTCCAATGATTTTCATTTCCCCCTTTTTTTTTCTATTATCGCTTTTACCACTTTCTCTATTGCCACTTACTGTGGCAAAAAAAAAGTTTCCTTTCCAGACAGAAGGCAGGAGGGATGTTTTCAACTAGTTCTGCCTCTTTCTCTGTTACTGTCTCTCCTCCTCCCCCATCTCTTACTCATGCCTTTGCCCTCCATAGAAATTTTGGTGAAGAATTGATAGCAAAGAGCGTTGAAGCCAATTCCTTGCCATGTGTTCCCCCATTTATAGCATGTGTTATGATCAGTTACATTTCTGCCCATAGCCATACTATTAATGTTTAAATTGTGCTTATTGACATAATGAAACCTACTGTGAGACTAAAAATATAAATATGCTCAAGGAACAGCTAGGAAAACAAGATAAGAGTATCTCAGCACCCAGGGAACATTCACAGGTTGGAGAGTAATAGTGAACATTATTTATTTTGCTCATCAACAATTTTTCAATGAAAGCAGATTTAGAAAGTGTGGCAGTTCTCAGCATATTAAGTGTGCAGCTCTGAAACAAATTGGGATTAGCTTGTGTAGTGACTCCTTTCTGTGTAGTAGCAAACTGCTTCTGACTGAAGCTTTAGTTTACCAAGGTCCTCCCCTCGACTGAACCAGTGGAGGCTAAAAGCATGTTCTGTGTACATTGCTGTCTTTTCTATTTTGAAATATGAAGAAAGCCAACAGTCCTTGATTGTGGATGATTTTTTAAGTCTTTATACAAACTCATTGAGGGCTTTTCCCTCTTCTACTTCATTTCAGATACCAGTATGAGTCCTCCTAATATGTTAACCAAATATATCACTGAAGTCCCTTCTTCAAGACTCTCACCATCTAACAGACTGATGTTTTTAAGGAGCTGCACATGACACTGTGGGCCCAATTAAATAAAACCTATAATGAAGGGATATGAAATGGGGTTGAGCAGGAACTGGGAGTGCGAGTGTCAAAACACAGTCCTTTTTCTATTGATTGTTCTTTTGCCTGATTTCTACACTGTCTTTTAGGAGAACAGGGTAGTATTTTTATAGAGAAGAGTAGTAACCTTCATAACTCAAAAATATAATTGTGGGCAATGATAAAAAGCAGCCTGCTGAGACAAAACAATCAGGTTTAGTCCAGGTGTTTAAAAGAAATAATTAGATATGATGAAAGCAAATAAAGGTAGTAAACAATTTTCTAGGAGTTATCAAGAGAAGAAAAAGAGTCAGAAAAGACTCATTGAGATCCATGAGAATTTTGCCATAAGCTTCACAAGGATCAAAATTCAGCCTTCGGCCACCAGATCCTAGGATTTTAAGGCTGTTTTGGCTGTTTTCTTGCTGATACTCTTCTTGGTCAGAGTCTCAGCTTGTAACATGAAAGTTCGGCTTGGATCTTGGGAGAGAGGAAGGTGGAATTGGTGAGGAAACCAACTTTAAAATTTCTTCTTCTTTAGTAGAGAAGAACTAAACACTTCAGTACATCCTTCTTGGGTCATACTGGGCCTCCCTTGACTGATTTAAATTGGCTGTGAGGCTTCTTCCTGCCTCTTGTTTTGTTCTGAGCACTAAAGGGGAAGCAAAGACCACTTGTCTGGCTTGAGCACATTTCGTGGATAATCTGTGTCTGTTCTCTAGGCTCTATAACGTCTTCAAAAGACACAGCATCGAGCATCTGCTTTCTCCTCTCTCCCAGCCATCAGTTTGTTTCTTATGAAATATTTATTAAGAGAATGATATTTGCAGGCAGAGAAGGAGATAATTCATGCGAGCAATCAGCTCTGGGTTAACTGGAGAATGAAAATGTCTTGGACCGTAGCAAAAACTCATAATCAAAGGGCTCCCCAGCTATCCATCAAACAATCAATTACTGTATCCATTAGTCCCCTTTCACCACACATTAGAACAATTTACTAGACATGCTAATGTTCGGGTCATTGCTCCTTAAGGATGAGCAAATAGCAGAGGCATCTATCAAAGTTTTGATGCTGTGTGATCTCATACAGTGTGAATATATGGCTTAGATCACTTTATATCCTCATGGTATCATTAAGTCTATTAAGGACCTCGTCTGTGGGGGGCATGCTGCTTGCCTCCAGCAGCTCAAGGAAAATTCAAAAGAAATTCAACATTTCATATGGCTTCTCTGTGGTGAGATAGAGGGTCATTCTGTGTGAAACACGAATAAACAAACTACGCATCAGTAAAACAGTGATGTTTTTGTCACTTGTTAGTTATGCTGTTCAGATTAATTGCCAACATATTTTCTATTCTTAGATGTGCCGTGTGTGGGGAAGAGATTTTTCTAGGAAGATGGAATCCAGACAGGACATCACTCCAGAACTGTCTTGATTTAGTCTTTATCTAGTAGCAGATAAATCTAGTGGGATCTCAGATCACGTGTGTTGGAGGAATCCATGCTAATATTTCCATAGCATGGATTTCTACCAGTGAAGGAAGCTAGATTCCTTCTACAGCCAGTGAAGAGAAATAGACACATCCTAAAGTACTTATCTGAATTAACTAGGATGGATTGTTCTTTGCAGTCAGGGGGGAAGCAAAATAATCTTTTCTTTTTTTTTCCTTTTTTTTTTTTTTTTTTTCTCCTCCCTCCCCATAGTCTCCCTTGGTTGGGATTCATCTAGCCAAATCTTGGCATGTGCAGTCTAGGTCTCTACCTCCGAGCCTAACATTGGAGGCTCCATTTGTAGTCTATGATACAATCTCATGTGTTAAGTAGCTGTCAATCTTTTTAATCTGGAGCATAGGGCTCTAATCTCCATTGACTTTATTGACCGTGTCTCCACTGAATATAATGGGCATCTTAATAAGGAGTTTGGAGGTCAGTGCTTGCCAGATATGTAAAGCTTGGTGAGGTGGATTTCTCGAAGTTCAATTTGGCTGCTGAGTTCAGACATAGATATGTGCTGTGCAAACATCTCAAATTACTTTAAGAGGGATCCCACGTGCATGTCCATACCTCTAGACCTGATCTGGTGGCAGAAACTGAAATCTAGCTGCAGGTAACTGTTAGCAGCATATAACTCCGTAGCTCCATTAGCAGCACATAGCTCTTTGGAAAGTCAGGGGAAAAAAATAACAAATTAAAAAAAAAAAAAAGAATCAAGGGCATAACTTCATTGGATTGAATTACCCACTGAAGAAACCCTCTACAATGTTTTGAGTAGACAGGAGGAGAAGGAAATAAACTCCCTACAAACAGCAAAGAGCATTGTGTGCATGTCTTAGGTTATGTAATAAAAAGCTCATGTTCATGCATGCAAAAGGGCATGGAGGAGCAATGGCATGTGAGAAAGCCTGAGCAACACCCTACCCGCTCTTGGTCAGCCAGAGAAGGCAGTGGGATGAGGCTGTTGGTGCCATTTGTGTTTGTGTGGGTGAGGATATGTCTGTCGGTGTGAATACATACGTCCAGTTGTTTGTATGTGTTGTATGCCAGTGTGTGTGCCCACTGGAAATACATGCTTACCCTTGCTGCTGGTTGGACCTGAGGGCATGGGGCTGCCAGATTTTGGCTATAAGCAGTTATTTCACACGGCATTTTGAAGCTTGAGGTGTAATCTAGCCATCAGAGCAAGAGCAGGAAGCCTTCCACTGAGAGCATCTTTTTCCAGTGTGGTTTTGGAGACAGAGGTCTCTTTCAGGGAGTGAAATATGATTTTAATTCAGGGAGTATGTCCTAGCCTTGCAGAATCTGTTCATTTCTCCTTTATTGCTGTAGGAATGGAAAGTATCCAGATTCGAGCCCTTTGAGACTAGGTGGAATAGTTAAGAAAATTACCGAGAAGCAAGCAAGCAACCAAAAACACATGCAGCAGTTTTCAGAGTACACTCTAACACGTGACAAAATTCCTCCGGTGTTTGCACGAAAGTTTCCAACAGACGGAATTTTATGGCACAAGCAGTCAAATCTTTGAGCAGGTAGTTTGGGAAGGGTATTGTCATACACAGAGAAATCAAAAAAAGAATCCAAACAGAGCAAGTAAAATAACATGACCCACAGAATGTAAAGCATCAGATGAGAAAACAAGGGAGCTAAATTAAGTAGTTTAGAAGAGAGTATCAAAAAAGATGTTTTTACAGTCTATAAATACTTTCAAGGTGAAAATATAGATGAAGACTGGGTGGAATATTCACCAAGTTAAATGATAGAAGTCAGAATGGCCTAATGTTGGGAAAGAAACATGTAGGTTTAGTGCTAAAGCTAATAAAAAAACAGTTGTGTTGATGGTTTATGCCCCATCAGTTTGGCAAGTGAATAGTACAGTTAAAACAAAAGTAAAATAAATAATAATAATGTTCCAATAAAAATGTGTGGTAGAAATTATCCAAATCTGTATCTGTGGCCTCTCCTGCCATTGACGCAGTTAAAGTATTGTCCTGATGTTCACTGAAAAAATGAACATAATTTGGGCAATTTTGTTACATGTCACATTCCAGAGGCACTGAGCTGAAAACCTTTCAGCATTTTTTATCTTAATCCTTTCTCTGAATGTTTTATTTTGCAAACATTTTAGGTAGCTTTTCAATCCTCATGAAAGCCTCCATGAAGCCCATATGCTAATGGTGTGGTGTGGGACTGAACGGCTGAGCTTAAAAAAGGTTAGCAGCTCTGTAAATGTATGGCACAGAGACGGCATGGAGCACACGAGGATAATAAAGCTGGCTTGCATTACACTCCTCTCCTGGCATTTCCTATTTCTTGTCACTGTTTGTAAGGTCAAACTCACTTCATCTTTCCCAACGTAGAACTCATACAGGATAAATTAGCAAACTGCAGAATTCCTCTTATTTAATTTTCCCTGGAAAAACTAATTCAGAAAGAGTATTTTATTCCCTTGAGCAAAGTTTATAATTCCCATTTTTATTATTTCACTTTGCAGGCATTTTGGTCACAGATACACACCTGCGACTAAATTTACCTAAAATCATTAGTTTCTCTTTCTTGAGATGTTGTCTAAATCTGTAATAACTTTATTGCTATTCCTGGGGAAAGATACAATTTTCTTGTTGCTGTTCTTATGTTTTTCTTCAAATCAGCAAATATCCTGACTTCATTTGACTTGTAATTCAAGTTGTCACTCTTCATTTTTCTTGCAACTGAAACTTACGTACTCCAAATCAAGTTGACTGGTTGTTAAATGTTTCCAGTAATACCGTGTCCTCAGATCCAAGTGGCTTATTGCTGTCACAGCACACGGAAAACAGGGTGAGCATTTAATTCCCTTCAGTTGAACTTATATTTTAAGGTTGTTTATGGGCTGCAAGCTTAGACTGGGTTTGTTGGGGACTACCATTAGTCAGGGGAAAGAACCTCTGCTCTTGCATCGTGTGTCTGGGACAGGTAGGAGGAACAGCCACTGGAAGAGACCCTGTGGTGTTAATGGAGAACAGAGAAAGTGCTCCTATAGCACTTAGATAGCAACCACTTAACCAGAATAGTTGAAAATGTGTTCTTTATTTCACTGGATGTATTTCTTTAGGAACAAATGCCCAAGACTTTTTGATTGCAAAAGTCCTTTTCTAAACAGGCTCTGCTATGCAGTGCCATGCCATGATGATATACTTAAGAACACAACTATTAGAATCCAATGCAAATTTCCAAGTATCTCCTTTCCTCCCAAGAGGATGATTGTGTCCCATGACCTGGAACATCTCATATTTGAAGCAAAAAGCAAAATAAAACATGTTTGGTAGCATGGGGAGACAATAAAATGAATTTCTGTTTGTTAGGGTATACACTTTCAGCATATCCCTTTTTAGCTTGAGCAGATATGTTGCTTAAAAGAGACACAACACCTAAGGAGAAGCCCATAAGGACTGTGTTTTCCTTATCTTGTTTTTTTTTTTTTTTTTCTTGACCCAAGAAGAACAGCAGAACCTCTATAATAAACATAGGCATATGTCCTCTTCCAGATTCGCTTGAGTGGGCTTGAAGGCACAACCAGCTCAAGTAGTGTTGGGACTGCCTTCATGTCTTTGCCAACAAGATAGGTTTTGTCATTGCTCCCAAGTTGTTTTCTAGCAAAACAAGTGGGGAAAAGTCCATCCACCTGTTTAAAGGTCACTTGACCAGTTATAACTGATGGAGGATAAAGGACATTCACTAAAATACTTGCCTGAATCACTTGCCTGGATTTTCTCCTTTATTACATAATCTAAAACAAGACCCTAGAAAAAAGTCAGGCAAATTTTAACATGTTCAGCACTACTTGTATTTGGAAATACCACAAAATAATTACCTAGTGTTTATCAGTAATGAGTTCCTCTATCATCTTCACAGCATCCTTTCTTTATTAAATCTAGATTTATTCAGGATGCTTTTGATCTCTTCAGTTTCTGGTCGTAGAATCATAGGATATCCTGAGTTGGAAGGGATCCACAAGGATCACTGAGTCCAACCCCTGGCTCCACAAAGGACCACACAAAAACCAGACCCTATGTCTTTGCCTAACTTCCAGCCTGACCCTCCCCTGTTCCAGCTCCGTGCATTTCCCTCGGGTCCTGTCAGTGTCCCCAGAGAGCAGAGCTAAGCACCTGCCCCTTGTGACTTGAGGGACTTGATTTGCTTTCTATTTGGAGGTCTCTTTCTCAGCTAGAGACACCTCATGGGAGTCATCAGTTAATTACTCAGATGGACGTGCCTGGCTCTGACTCTTGCTGGACCGTTGTGAGTAAATTGCATTGACTTTATGTTTTCAGGTTTCCAGCCTGTAGTACTGCCCTGCTTTCTTCAGAGTTAGTACTGAAATAATTTCTGTGAGGTGGACCAAAAGGCAGAGCATCCTTTGCTGTAGAAGACAGACTGTTTAAGTCTTGATGCCTCATTTTCCCTTATGGTGAAATCTGGTGGATAGTAATTCCCAACCGCAGAAGGCTGAGAAAAGCCTGTAAGTGAAAATAGGTTATGTTTGCCTGCAGAGGCAGTGCTGTTGTCCCAGAGCTAGTCATTTCTGTGCTGCAGCATCTTGCTGCTTTCCCAGGATCATGCTGGCATTACTTGAGTGGGGGCTCCGCCGTGGGTGGTGCCATAAGCTGTGGATGGATGAAAGAGCCTTGTCCCATCCTTCTACTCCAAGCTCAGCCCCCAGCTTTTCTCCTCCTCTCCCCCAGAGGTGGACCTCACTCTTAAAAAGAGGCAGGACCCTTGCCTAGTCTCCCCAGCCCAGCAGCTGACCACCGACCCCAGCAGATGCTCAGCAAAGCTCCTTTGGATGGGCAGTGAAAAGATGCCTCTGGCTTTTGTCCATGTTTCAGGTCAGGCTTTTGGGCAGTGGCTGAAGTGTTGTGAATGCAGGCAGTGCCAGGGCTGTGAAGTGGGCAGGTGTTTTGCAGAGCAGCCACTAAATGGGAATGTTTCTCAGTCCCAGGCTGTGAACATTTCCTTGGACTCTGAGCAGTCCACTGAAACCCTAGAAAACACCAGTAGCGAATCAAGATTAAAAGATTGCTGTCAAAGAGGTTTGTTTTGTGGGAATCAATTGTGTTTCTGAAGAAGAGTAGCTGAGAACTCCAAAAAAAAACAGAAGGCGATGAGGATTAACAGGAGTAGCTTTCCTTCGAAGTGCATGGCTTTGAAATATACTCTGGTTTTGCCACTGACATACAAATCCAAATGCTCCATTCTGCGTAGCAGCTATTAGGATTCAGTAAAAGCACCTGTTTTCATACCTTCCACGTAAAGCAGTGAATTTCTGGAACGAAAAAGACGTACTTTATGTTTCCAGCATCTTCCTACTTTACCCCTGCTCCGCTCTACAGGGTGGCACTGTGCCCGTGCTAGAGGTTGTCTCTGCCGCAGGAAACCAAGCTGAATTTGGCTCTCGCCTCCATGTGAACCCAGGAAAAGGCTTCTCACTTTTTTATTTTTTTGCCCTAGACAGGTGTTAACGAGTGAGCCAGTGACTCATTCTCCTTCTAGTTTGCCTTTCTAGCGGGAACCAGCTCTCCAGCTGCGTGGCACATAACACCGGGAGGCAGAAACAACACGATCCCTTCTAGGCAGTTGTGATGTGTCTGCGAGCTCTTGCGAACGTGGTCCATTTGCAGAAATGCTGGGTGCTTCAGCTGCTCAGCGATGGAGCTGCGAGCAGGGGAGTTTTCTGCCTAGCATCAGGATCCAGGGACGATGTACAGTGCAGCTCTCAGCCAGCAGTGCCAGCCAAAACACAGTGCCAGCAGCAGAGCTGTGCGGAGCCAGAGAATGATGAGAATATAATTCAGACAGCTAGGAAAGGGCAGGAACAGCTTTAGAAATGTGATGCGATGCCGTAAAAATACCAGCGAATGCTCTTCTTCAAGACGGTCCTAAAGGAACGTTTATCTGCTTGCTTTGCGTGTATGGAGATGACACCTGAAGCTGCTGACAGTACAGGCAGCTGGCTTCAGGAAGGATGGGTTTAGGTATTTGTGATCAGACTTGCATCATTCAGTGAATTGGGCTTGAAAATAAAAGCATGTTAGGTGACAGAGAGGGGGAATTTATGAACAACTGCTGCTGTTTCATTTCACTCACGTTGCCACAGGACCATCTATTTGCATAGCAGATAAAGTCCTCAAGTCAAGGGAAAGAAAGGAGAAGGACTGGAAGTAGGAATAGGACAAAGTACCCCTTCTCTCGCTTATGGGGCATCTGTAAGAATTATGCAGGGTGAAAATATGTGACAAATGTAGCCCTTGTGATCAACTGAAATTTGCAGTAGAAGCTGAGGCTTTCCATGGGCAAATTATCTGACCTAAGGCTGTGCTCGGTGTCAGCTCCACCACCTGAGCCTGGTGGGAAGGGCATTCTTCCTAAATTTTGTCTTCACCTTGGGGTGAAAATACGCGGCGCTTCTTAAAAGCATGTTGGATATCAGAGAACTAAACCTCAGGCCTCTGGTTTATTTTCCTTTTCTTCGTCTACCGCAGACATGTCATTTAATTCTCCAACCCTGAGTACAGTGAGATCGACTCTGAACTAGAGCAGCCCTAGGAGCTGAGGTCAGGATTGCTCAAAATGAATTTGGTGGAGTAATAAAGTCTTGAAGGAAAAATAAAGAAGAAAGAAACAGTAGGAGGTATGAACTGGGTACTCTGTTAGTAAGTCTCTTCTAGTTCCAAGAAACTAAATGGATTTTCTTAGTCTTCATGACTGCAGAGACTTGAATGATTGAATTTATAAATGCTGAAAAGCGAATCAGCAAAATAGTTTCTGTTTTTACATTTTCCCTGAAACTAGTAATTTCTTGCAGACTCCATAGCAGGAAGCTGGTAGAAATGGTGATTTTCTTGCTCAATTTCAGGCCCACATCATTCAAAAGTAAACAACTTGATCAAGAGTGAAGACAGCAAAACATGAGACATTCTAGTTAATTTAAATAAAAATGTACTTCAACTCTTCTCTTTATGCTAATTTTTGCATGCTGCTTTTTCTCATGCTACATTGGTGCAGAGTAATCACATTTACATAACTCGAGGAAAATGCTGAATGCATTTCTGTATTTGCCTGTGTTAGAGATGCATGCAGGAAGGATGGAAAATATCCCCCTGAAAGTGGCCTTTGTTTAGGACTTGAAGGCAGTAGTTTAAAATGTGCCCAGCGTTTGAGTGAGAGGGAAGAGCAAGCAATGGTTAATTTGTGATTGCATTTCTTCCCTCGTTGTTGTGGGAAGCTCCTCTCCTAAGATAACAGAGCTCAGATTACCAATCACCGCTGTGATCTTCTGTGTGAAAGATAATACAAAGTTGTAATATCACTATTTCACTCCTCTAAAAGATTTAGAGGTCCCAGGCTGCTTGTTCTGTGCCTGCCTGAGGCCTTTCTACCTGTAATTGCTTTGGGCTTTTGCTTGGTGAGAAACAGCTCTAAATCTCATTGAGTCTGCAGGGTGAGTTGTTTTGGAAGGGTGGTTTGAGAAAGATTATCTAATTCGATTTATCTGTCTTCTTAACCTCGCTGTATATTGTAGATAGGCAGGCCAAACTGGCTACTCCGTGCCGTTTTTGTCCTAGACGGCTTGCAGTGCCAACGTGCTATTAAAAATGTGTCAGGCACAAGCAAGGAGTGTAACGACGGCAGTATTCTGCACAGTGGTCCTCCATGCAAAGTATTTTATTGATCTTTAATGCAGGCACTCTGGCCTCATTATTCTACATGCAATAAAAGGCGAATCTCTGAGCCTGGATGCTAGCGAGAATAGGATATCCTCATAAAGTGTAGCCTGGCTGTTTATGTGTCTATACATACTATAAAGCAGGAGATAAACATCTCTGCATTTGCATTTTGTGTGAAAGCCAGAGCCAAAATGTTACCCAAGGAGATGTGAGAGCTTGCAGGAGGTGTGGGAGGTGCGTTGATTACTGTTTGAGCTGGCCATATCCCTGCTGGAGGCACGGGAAGCTTCTGGAGACTGGAGAAGACAGAGCACCTTTCCTTGGTGTGCTGCCTGAGGCATGTAAGACCTCTAAAATGCTCTTACTTTCCTGCCTGCAAAAGGTTTCTGTGGAACAGCCCACAGTACATAGTACAAAATTAGCTTATTATTAGTGAGACGACTTCTACCTGGGCTTGTATAAACTCAGAGGTGATCAGGGAATTTGTGAGCTATGCTGTGCATAGCAAAGGAAGGTTACTGTCGGTTTGGGGATGGTTTTGAGCTGAGAGAAGTGGCTCTGCTACACAGTTGTCAGACCTCTCCTTCCTACATTGATCTTGATTTCATGATTTTGGTTATTTTTCAGTGAACTTCCAGTAACAGGAAGTGCGTAATGAATTTTGTGTTTCAGAGCAATAATGTGAAATAATAATGCAATAATAATATTTCAGCGCAATAATGTGAAATATTTCAGCGCATTAATAACTCCAAGACCTTGCAGGATGATCTAGAATAAATGAGACAGCTTTCAGTCATGAGTGTATTCCAACCATGCGATTATGAGGACGGCTCTAACTGATTGCAATATGCATTTGAGAGGAAAAGTAGCCAGCAAAATATTATTTGTGTTCCTTCTCATTCTCCAGAGTTAGGTTTTCAGTCCAGTTAGGAGACTCGCCTTCCCCATTTTGGCAAGAGCAGCACTGTCACATCCATCCTAAGGCAGCGAGGTGAGAGCTCTTCCTCTTCCCATATTCTTGCACGCACTCAGGAATGAAACTGCCTTCTCCAGGACACAACTCCTGATTGAAGTCAGAGTGGATGGAGATGTTGTAGAAGGGATTTACATTGTCTAATTTTAGGCAGTGAGTTCCTCTTCGATTGCCTTCACACAGAAGCTGAAGGTAGAAATGTGAATGTCTTCCTCAGCCCTTCATCCCTCTGTCCCTCTGGTTGTGTCATTCATCTGGTGGACACAGTCTGTAAACCCAGCTCCAATAAATCTTGTTTATTTACATCATCTTTTACAGATAGTTTTGGAATGACTGTGAGAGGCTGCAATAGCAGTTCACATTGAACACCTCACTAAAACTTTCACTGGTGCTGAGTCTTTTCACACCTATATCCAGTCAACACATCGTGTCCTTTATCTTTAGTACCTGTCCAAATGCCTTGTTTGCTTGATTATTTTAATTTCTGGTAAGGGAACAGCCTGTAATGAGCAATCAGAAATTACATCGTTAAAGTTAGAGACGTAAAAGAGAGCTACAGGAGTGAGTTGTTACCGGCACCCACCTGCAGGATATTCCCTAATTCTCCGAAGATGAACCCCGCAGGTTAGGTGATATTATATTAGGAGTAGTTCAGGTTAGATATCTGCTTCGGGGTGGAATTAAGAGCCTATTAACAGAGGTCATTTCAGTCCCTTCCTTGCTGGTATTATGTGATGCGGGCTGTAAAACTACTGATACTGCTGTGTACATAGAGAAGAAATTGTGTGTTAGCACCCTTCTTTTGTCCCAAATAATATACAAATGGGGAGTGAAGCAGATAAAGGGCTGGTTGGGGGGAGTCGTCTAAGCAGGGGTCTCAGATGTGCAACTTCTGATGTAAAGATTTGATGGCTGGTAAAATGCAGATACTGGCAGAAGTTGCTCCTCCCAGATAAGCGCCTTTTTTTTTTTTTTTTTTTCTTCTCTTTTCCTTTCCTCTATCAGCAGCTGCATATAGCATCTTCCCATTTGTGGAATAAATCTGATAAAAAAATGTAGTTGTAAGCAGGAACGATTTTATCCCAGTGAAAAGATTTTATCCAACAGAAAAAATGTTGTGCTGGGGCATAATTTTTCAGATATGATGAATAACAACAAAGTATGACCCTCAGTCCTAAGAATTTAGTTTTAAAAGAACTACTGAGCATATCAGATAAACTCAACTTTTTCTCTCGTATCATTTTTTTTCACAGGCAGTGTTTGGTTTATAGATACATCTTGACAAAAATCTGCCAAGGGCAAATTTCAACAAAAGAGCAACTTCAAACACATCCAATTAACAATTTATGAAAGGAAATCCAACAGAAAATTACACAGAGATTCACAGGGCATAAAATTTGGCACTAAATCAAATTTAATGCAGAAATGCCTGTATGGGGAGTTATGGCCCCGTGCAGTGCATTGTCAAAAGGAACTTTATCTGTGGAGGCTCAATGAGTGCCCTCCATCATATTTCTTCTTGCTATAAATAAGAGATTTTGTCAGACATGGCAATGAGCAAAACTCTAAAGGGAAAGAAATACACTGACAATCCCACTTATACACAGTTTTCAATCAGAAATATTAAGTCATTAGATTTCTTCTAATTTCCAAATCCAGGATTTGTTCAGTTTATCAGTGAAATGACGCCACTCTAGCATCAACAACCACAAAATCACTTTTAATTTCTCCGCACAGCCGGCCGCCGTACAGATCCCCCTAGCAGGTCGTGATGACTACAGTTAAGGTTACTATGGAACCGTTTTTGTGGCTGGGAGGCAATTTGAGACCCCCTGCATTCTGTTGTTTCACAGTTCACTTGTTCATTCAGCAGTTGTGGTTGGGTTTTCTCAAAAGATGTTAAGGACACAAAATCACATAATTGCCTTCAGCAGCTCTGAAATTAACTTAAGCCACTACTTTGTTTGGAGAAAAACATCTGTTTCTAGACCATTATGTATTTAAACTCGTAAATAGCTGGCTTTTGTAAGAGATGATTGAACAGCATCACTTGCATTGCTCTAAGTGTATTATATTTTGGGGTTATTTACAGATAGTAGGACCAACAAGGGAGGATGACAGAAATAGTTGACAGAAGCCAGACCAAGCATCTTTGTGATACAACTGTAGTATTGCAGGGACTAATATCATTTGAGGAGCTGGTTATTGTATTGTGGAATGTCCTGTTAATCCTGTGCTCCCACTTCAGAACAGGATGGGAAACATTTGGTAATTAGCAAATTTGATACCTTCCACTGAAATGGATATATCTGCATGGGGAAGCATGGATTAAGGTGGCCATTCACATGGATTTAAATGCATGGCACAACATCCTTGTTGTGACCATAGCACTTCACTAGATTACTGTTTTCCGGCATCTTCAGAGGTCAGACACATGAGCCCTTCCAGCCTACACCACCTTGTGCAGTATAACTGGTGAAGATGCAAGAAGTTCTCTATCACTAAAAATGAAACATTAGAATACCACATGGTGTGTTTTCTTTTCTTCTTGAGTCCATTAATATATGTTTTTGGCAGTGAAACACTCAACTAGGTAAGTTAGTGTCCGAGTCACATAATAATTGGTGAATAAGACCCGCCAGAGTATCTTAATCCTATTAAAACATCTTTTAAAGTGTAAATGAATTTTTAACCTCATTTTAAATGATGATTTTCTTCCCATAACACGCCCTTTCTCTGTAGATAACAGATCCCAGGGAAGCAGAAGGTGAAACAAAGATGTTCATGTCAAATATTTTTATCTTCTGTTTAAATGTTTAAAATATACTTGACTCTATACTGCCAGTTTTTTCTGCATGCCTCTACTTCTTCCATTACTCTACTTACTTCATCACGTTGTATAATTTTCTTCGTCTGCAACTAGGCGATGGTGATAATAATAATGAATTGCTTTTGTTAGGCAAAGTCTATATTTAGGCAACTGCAAAAGTTCTTTAGTCTCCAAATGCAGAAATTATACACTTTTTAAAGAGTTAAATAACAGTTTCCAGGTGCCCGATATTCTTCAGAATCTAGCTAGCTTGCGTGTCTAAATGTGACAGTATTAGTTAAAAAGTACCCATTTTCTCTATGTGCCTCCTTCAAAGTTCCTCCAAGGCAGATCTCTAAGCAGAGCAGCACGAAGTAAAACCCCTTAAAAGTGTCTTTTTTTGCTCATTCTCCTGCCTCCCTCTTGCATGTTTGGTTGGGTTTCTCATTTGTGCCTAGGTGGTTTGACATTATTTTCACTGTGACTTCCACTGCAGTCCTTACAGTCTTCCAGTCCTTCTGCGCCCTTCCAACAAGCTACCTGATGGCCTTGCTTCCTCTCCAATTTGGGGCATTTAAGAGCCCCGGTGTTTGTGCTGCAGATCAGTCCAGATTCAGAGAACTGAGCACCCTCCTGAATGGTTGTGCTTGTTTTTTCCTGTAGTTTCTGGGGACTTTGGGGACATTCAGGTCAAGAGCGTGCTGTAGAACTGCTATTTCTTCTTTCAACTTCAGAGCGCTGGAAGCAGTTGGATTGGTTTTTTATTGTAACTTTTGACTGGGAGTCAGAGCTCAGATCAAGGCCAGTTTGAAGGACTATGTGCATAGTTTGAAGTAAAATACTCATGAACTTGTAGGATTGAAGCCTTCTGTGATGCCTATTAGGACTTGGACTCAACCTCTGGACCGTCCACACCAACCTCATGTCAGTTCATTTTCTCAGTCCTGTCTATACTGAACCGTTTCTATAGGCACAGAAGCTAAAGGCTGGGAGGATGAGAATACCTTGCTAAACCTCTGCAGTGTAGATGAGTTGGATCACGAGCAGTCTCTTTGAACCTGGCTCAGAATACAAGCACAGCTCCCGAAGCCAACATGAACATCTAGCTACCTAGAAATCAGTTTCTGATGTGGAAGCAAAAGCAAGTCAACTCTACAGAGGAAACACCATGAAGCTGTGAGGTTCTCATACTGATGGCTGTGCAGGAACATTACAATAATGCAATAATGGCTTTTTTTTTTTTTTAGTTGTATTTATAGTTTCTCATAAATAAACAAGATAGCATCTTTGTTTTCTTTTGAAAGTTGGGCAGTAAAGTCTTCAAGGCAAACACATAGGGCTTATCTGTGTCTGAGAACGTATCTCAATCTAGAAGAATTTGCAATAAAATCAACAAGGTAATATGTGATTTTTTTTCATTTGCATGTAAATATTCTGTGAGAACTGTCAGAAAACAGAAACTGGTTGCTGGGGCTCTAATGTAGCTCAAGAGATCTAGTTTCAGGTCATAATGGTTCCTCAAGACTTGATATGTGTTCCCTCATGTAACTTCCAGTTACTCTCTTCACCTTTTCACCATGGTTTAAATAATTTATTGTATGACTATTTTCTTTGCCAGCACAAGGCTATATAAAACTGAACAAGAGTTAAAGTTCCTTTGCTTTCTTTCTATTCCCGCATCTGAGCAGAGCCCTAGGACTCCCTTCTCTGACCTTGCTGATGATGAGAAGATCTTCAACGGAGGAGATGGCATGTGGCAAAACCAGAGTCAGGATCAAGCCTTGCTCTCAGAAATCACAGAAGAGGATCTGGAGGCCATCCGTCAGCGGGAGGAGGCCATCCAGCAGATTGAGGTCAGTAACCTCCTCTTGTCGTGGGCTTGAAGCTGGAAGCGCAGGTTCCTTGTGTTCTGCATTGCTCAACGTGACAAAAGAAATGCTAATTAACGTGGCTGCCTGTACATCATCACTAGATGTAGGAGAGATTTATCAGTCATTTCTAAAATTGGAACTGAGTGACAGAAGGAAGAACTAGAAATCTATATGACCTGTAATAAAAATGGCAAGAAGTAATTAATTTTCATTGGCTGGTATTTTCTTCTTCCACAGTGGTCTGTAGTAAGGTAGTTTAATTGAACTTGCTTTTGAACAGCAAAACAACTTTCTTGTTGTGTTGCAGAAACAATTGAAAGTCATGTTTGGGACAGAAAATATTCATCTTTAACATTAGAGAGAATAATAAGTAGATTAAATAAGTTGATTTTTTTTAAGAATTGTTGCTTTGTCACAGTGTTTGGATGTTCTTAATATAGGTAAAAGAAGGCATACTATTTTTTCTCGCTTTTTTTTTTTTTCTTAGAGGTGCTATAAATATAATATGGTGAAGGGAACAAAAAGAAGTCTGAATGAGTTAAACATCCCACATTTTTCTTTTTATACCTCTCTTTTATGCTTTGGGAAACTCTTGTTACTCAAATTTAAGTAATAAATGAGCAAAAAGTAGAACATTATATATTTCTAATTTGTAAGCTTTTACAGGCCTAAACTCAAGCTGAACCAAAAAAAGAGGGCTTCAGAATAAATCAGAACATTTAATTAAGGACTATACTTTGTCCTTTAATGCGATTGAGCTAATTTTATCAGAATGGATTTTGGTTGTGGTGTAGCAGGAATTGTGATTGAGTTAACAGTGGGAAAAGAGGACAAATGTTCCTGCTGTAGACTGCTGCTTTGAGGGTTTGACCTCTGTTTGCACACAGTGATAGTTACATATGAGTCAATCCTGTAAGTAGGAAATATTGATAGTTTTATAGGAGTGGGTTGAGGTTAGTGTACATCTCATCTCTGTTATGGTTTGTTGAATTGAGATGATTGACCTTCGTGCACTTGTGTGCATTACTAGGGATGAAATTGTGAAAGAATATTCTCACATTGAGTATCTTTGGGAGCGAATTAACTTTTCACACCTGGGGAATCTCTTTGCACCCACCAAGACAAACTCTAGGGAACTTTGTTGCAAGAAGATGCACATTTTGAGATGATCTTGTACTGTGATGTCCAAGAAGGATGGATGCAATAGTACTTCTGCATCGTGTTTCTGCATCCTAAAAAGGATATTGTTGTGATTGTTTATTCTAGAATATAGTCACTGCTTTTCTCTTTCCATCTTTATCCTGCCCTGTTTCCTTCCCAGGGAAAAAAAAAAAAAAATAATAATAATAATAATAAAAAAAAGTCCTTATTTTACTGTTTAAAATTCTGTGTTTGTGCCACAGTAAGGTATTTCTGCACGGTGCCACACAGGACTATGTGGCCATGCAGGGGTGTGCAGGGTGAATTCTGCTGTCTCTTCTCTGCATTGTACACCTCTGTGCATCCTGAGAGTTGCTTTCCAGTGGCTTGTGGAAACTGGAGGAAACCTGCTTGTGTTGAAAGCTGAGGAGGCAGCCAAGGAGTTTAAGTGAACATAGTCCAAGTGCTACACAACTCCTCAATAAATGTATTTTGCTCATGTATTTTGCAGATTGCGCGTCTATTGATTTGGTAGCTTCTGCTTACCTTTCTGCTTAATATTAACTTCCCTCTGAATAACCTATTTGACTTTTGTAATTAGTGAAGTTCAGACTTGTGCTTCCCGAGAATGTTTGCACTTTGCTTTTACCAGTTGTTTTTCCCCGTCCCCATCATAGCTGCATCCATTTTGCTTTGCTATCTGAGATCCGTGTTTATCCAGTAAGCAAGACTGCATTCCACATACATTACTTCAAATGCAGCTAAAACATTTTTCCCTAGGAGGAAAGCATTTAGGCCCAGCAGTATTTTATTTAACATCTCTTTTGAAAGAAATATAATGAAAATGAAATGGATTTTTGGACTGCATCATACCTCTCCCCAGCTGTATTTGAATAAGCAGATGGTGCTTTTAAATCATTTTCGCTGGGTTTTGTTTTTCTGTTTGTTGACCCACATGAACATATTTCTTGTGAAAAGACTCATCTTGTACATTAAAACTTCCCCAGTTTCATTAGAAGTTGTCGGTATACAAAGAAGGGACTCATTGAGCTGAAAGTCACCCTTAAAACTTTTTTTAAAATATGTTTTCAAAACCAGTAACTAACCAAGAAAGCTAAAAGGAAACATTAGTCTTAACTGTCAAACCCAACTAATAAACTAAATTTATCACCAAATTGATATATAGCATTTGTTCTCCTGTGCTCTTTGGGGACCAGAATGAAGAATAGAGCAGTGCAAAACATTTTATGCTAGTAGATTGGCCTTACCGGGATTTTTACTTTTCTGAGTATCTAGCACCAGAAACATGTAGGTCTTAAGCAAAGCATTGCTGGAACATTTTGTCTTCTGGGGCACACTAATTAGCACATAACTTCAGAGAGGCTCATGATGCTGGTACCAGCGTTAGGCCTTTTCTTTTGGAGACATCGAATTTGTCCTTTTTGCAAGAACACATATAAAACCATTTTTTCATTGCTAAAAGAATGAAGAAATAAATTCTCTTGCCATCTAGTGTCCTGAAAAGCAGATATAAAATTGGGTCCATAATAGACATCTTCTTAATGTTCCAATGGTTTTTTCCCACTTGTGTGTTTTCCACATCTCTAGAATCTCTTCAGAGGTGCAGGTTAATGGGACATTGTTCTCTGTCATGAACATCCCTTGAGGCACTTTTCAGTGTTCACAGTTTCCACCTAGAAAGATAACAGCCATGTCAGAAGTTCAGCTGGCTGTTCATTTTATTTAAATCCACTTCTTTTGATATTGCTTGCAGATTAAAAATAGAGAAGTCTGCAAGGGAGATGTCTCGCCAAAACCTTACATTTTGGATAAAGATCTTTATTGCTTGGAAATGTCAAAATCTGGTAGGACACAGCAGCCTTGACACAAGTGTTATTTCTTAAAATATTGCTTTGAACTGTTACATAAAACCTATTTTAACTTGAACTGTATTGGCAGTGAATAATAGATGCCATAACAACTTTATATATAGCCCTGTAAAATGTGCCATCAGAAATACATGAGCTGAACTGTAATGTGCATTGTCAGTGCTCAGTGCTGGCACAAGCTCTGCCATAGCAAATGGATATAATTTAGCCCCCTTGTGCCTTTCATTGGCACCTGTCTTCAGGGGGGAAGAATTAAAACTTTGAGAAAAAATGGATAACCACTGAATGAGGAACTTTGCCTGGTGACTGGAAAGACCTAGAGAAAAAAAAGGTGCTAAATGCAGTATTGGTTCAGATGACCTCTGGTGATCCTTCCAATACAGACACAGCTGGTCCAGAGGTGAAGAGAGAGTAGGAGGAGGAGAAGAAGCCCTACCACCATTTCCATCAGGTCATCCCACCTCTTCCTCAACCTTCTGTCCTTTCCTACAGGAGCCTCACATCCCACTCCTGTGCTTCCTGGGCTGCTAATGCAGCAGTGAGCGTGTTATTACTGTCTACAGTGGTGAATAGCCAGGTCAGAAATATCATAGAGTCATTAAGGTTGGAAAAGACCTTCAAGACTATCTGGTCCAACCATCACCTTACTATCAATATCATCCAATGGCATATTTGAAGAGCTCCTACTGTTGAGAAGGCTTGTGCCTGTAATAGCAAAGGCCACTTTATTTATCCTGAGCTCCCTACACCCATTTTTCTCTTTCTGAGGAGCAGTAGCAATAACAGCTCAGCCCATGGAGGTAGGCAGCTGCCCATTTTGTTGGCTACCAAACCTGACATAACCAAGACTGATCACATCACCTCTCAGCCCTGAAAGGCAGCAGATGTCAGACACTTTTTAGAACTAATTGTAGTTACCAAATTACTTAACAATTAGAAGGTCAGTCAGACCAAATGAAGATAAGGTGAGTCTGGCTGAAACACAGTCTGGTGATAGATCAGCACTAACTGGATGGACATTACAGATTGGAGACCATCAGCTGCAGACGCCCGTGGAGAGTTCCCCAACAAAAGGGTGCTAGAAAAGCATTTGGAAGTAGTTCAATGTCAATTCTGCCATCAGTCTATGTGACCTGCGTGCTCATCATGCTGATCTTAAGTCATTTATCATTAAAATGAGGATAAGAGCATCATCCTACATCTCAGAGAGAATTGGGAGAATAAGTTGTTTAAGGTGTTCTTTCCTCATTTAGGTCAGAAGACACAAAAAATCTCAGAAAGGATCGCCCTGGTCCAAGGGGTATTTCCACAGGTTTCCATTTCTTTCTTTTTTTATATGATGCAGAACCAAGGCATTATCTTGGCTGATATGAGAAGGCGGACAGTTTTCTCCAGTAATACCTGGTCATCAGAGCATGAGAGCTGATGCTTTGCTTGCCTGTGGGAAGTGAGTATACGTCGCGAACACCTCCATCTAGTTTCTGACCATCAGTTGAGGATATCCTGGAGAAAACAAAAGAAAGCAACAGAACTTCATTTTAGCCGATACCTCTCTTGGCAAAAGAGAAGATGAGCTGAATAGTCTGTGGCAACAGGTGTGAGATGCTTTTGTATTTAGGAAAGCCTGTTCCCCCTGGATTGGTATTGAGAAATGTTGATGTTCATTTCCTATCTGTTTTGAAGAGAAGTGATAGATGCCAACTTATACTCCTGTCAGTCAAGCATTTGGAACCAGAGAGAAGATGAAATACAATAAAAATAAAACAAGAAAAAGCCCCACAGAGTCTGTCAGAGTATGTTTGTTAGTTCGAACATGTTCCTTGTTCACTCATTACTACGTATAATTTCTTGCTGAGGGGTATTTTCAGTAAAATCTCTCACTGATGCTGGCCGTTTAGAAGGTTTAATGCAAGCTATTTCATCAGCTTCGATAGTCTAGGGGGTTTGACTTATGAGGCCTCTGCTTGCCTCTTCACACAGACTTTTCAACTCAAAGTAATGTATAAATAACACAATATCATGACAAGCATCGTACGTGAAAGATCTGCTGCCGTGTGAATGGCAAACAGCGTTCATATGCACTCTGCTCACAGCAGCGTTGGGGAGTCTCATTATCATGCCCGTCAGAGGTTGACATGGCCATCCCTGGGACCTGGTATTGAGTTGTTCCCTGGAGAATCCGCTCAAGTATTTTGGCCAGTCTAATTTAAAATGACCCGGGCTGTAGGGCTGCCACCATTTATTTTGGGAGACTATTTCACGGTCCAGCAGACTTCAGCGTTGATGAAATGCTTCCCTCTGTTCTCACTAAAGATTCCTTACTCGTTCTCAGCTCTTAACACCTAGTAAAACTCTATTGGACCCTGCAAATAATTCTTCTTCCCCTTTGGTGTTTAAACTCCTCGAGTGCTAACAGTTATCCTCCTCTTCACAAGTCACTCTCCCTTGCTTTTCAGCCACCTCGGTGCTCTTTTCTCAATTCTTCCCCATTTGTTAATTCCCTTCTGCTACAGCAGCAGACTGCACATAGGATCTTGGTGTCGTACCAAAGCTGAATGTAAGAAATGTGTTAAACTCCCATGGATCCAATTCAAAGGTTACAAGCACTGATGGAAAGATTTCTAGGTAATTTCTACACTAGTAAATTAAGTAGTATCAAGCAGGCACCAGAACTGACTCATTACACTCCAAAGTTGTTAGGGCATATCCTAGCACATTTTTTTTCCCAGTGCTTACCCAAATATTAACATTTTGAGAGTTAGTATTCTCCAAAAACAATTTGGCTGCAGCCACCCCATTCAGGGGAGTAAGAGGACTTAGTAACGTGGATGCAGAGAAGTGCATGCCTGCAGTTGCACTGAGAACTGGCATCTTCTCTGTCCTTGTACAGCTGCAGCCCTATTGATTCGATGATTTGATCACAACAATTTTCTTTAGTCTTCACTGACATTTAGGAAAGAGGAGGAATAAGGAGAATTAAGGGTAAATTCTGTGGGAAACTGTGCAAGCCTGAGGGCAAAATAAGAGATGTGGAAATAACAGCTGGGCTCTTTTGAAAATGTGAAGAAACCTTAGCAAATATTGAGAACAAAAAACAGCCTATCCCAGCAGACTCATGCAGAGACCGGCTTCTTAGCATACAGATTTACCTGTTCTGCCCCTGTTTCTACTCTTGTGGCCTGCATATTTATGCATTGCTCAAAAACTAAATTACTTGCCTTCGCATCAAAATGCCTCCTAGTCAATCTCCGCGTCCTTAGTATGTCGACTCCTGCCTCCAAACTGCCAGAATCATGCCAGTTAGAAATGAAAGGTTGCATTAATTGGAGTTTCAGAGCCTCTGCCCTGAATGGGCCAGTTCTGTTTCGGTGTTTTCTCTGTCAGTTTGACTCACTCGGTTGCACTCCAGATGATGCTCTCTCAAGCATCTACACTGAACGTGTGCTAGTTCACTTCCAGGCTTCCTTGTGGAGCACGTTAACCGTGTCTGTTCAAAAGTTTTGTGTTGAGTGAGAAATGCACTTCTGGTGGGAATCACACACTTGTCCTCACATCCTGTGTTTCAGTTCGTGCCACTCAGAGTTCACAAACTTAATGCCTCTTGGGTGAAACTGCTCTAAGGGATGTACTCTGAGGCTCCACCTCAGGGACTCTGACTGACAGTAAGCATTCAGCCCACAGGAGGGAAAATCTGCTTCTTGGTCTTCTCCAGCAAGCCAGTAAGATCACATATTACCTTAAGTTTGGCTTTTTCCATCCAGGACAGTTCCCAATGCTGCCTGAAATTGGCATATACTTTTTATCATGTCCTAGAGCCCAAAACATCATCATGTTAGAGGAGCTTCACCATCATGCTAGAAGAAAATCGTTCCGACAAGCTCTGACACAGGTTTCTCATGATACCTGCCACCGTGCACAGAGAAAGCACACATAAAACAAGATTTTGTTTCAGGGCTGAAGAGGCATCACATGGGATCCAGAGGGGATCCAAGTGAAGTGCTGTGCAGTGTCCGAATAGCTCATGAATTCTGCTAGCTTTGCATGCTGTGGTGTTCAACCAGTCCATATCAAGTACCTGAGCAGTCTGGATCATTTCCCTGGAGTATAGACAATTCCATAATAACCTGGAAGATGGTGTGGGTGGTAGTTGCATGCTTAAAAGACACACGTCTGAAAGTCTTATGCAGCTGTGGAGAGTTTTTGCTGCATCTCCTTTGATTTCTACTGTTTACTGAATTCAACTGTTGTAAGTTTGTTGTTATTCATCCATCTGGCCTATAAACCCAGTAAATCCAGAGACGTAGACGAGAGACACGAAATGAAATACTGCCAGTTATACAGACTGAAAATTCTTCTGTCAAATCGTTTTTGCTCAGACACTGTTTTCGTTAAGGCTACTTGCAGATCTCCAAACGTTTTCTTAGTGGCTAACTACAACTATTTTTTTTTTGTGTGTGTGTGTTTTTGTTTTTTTTTTTTTCCTCATGGAAATGGTTAATGCTTGTATATTTTTGCTATCAGCATCTCCTCAGGGATAGGTGGATGATCTAGGATTTCACAAGACAGAGAGATAGTAATACATAAAAGCTATTTTTAGCCCTGGGTATTTCTCATGTCTCAGGTGTAACCTTATAATGGTACTGTGAATGGTGAAGTGCTTTTAACTAAATTGGTGAGGTTTCCACTGTGTACTAGAGATAATTTCCCTTTTTTTAGATTCCCATTGCCTTATCCAGGGACTGTTAGCGTCAAAGAATTTCACCCTAAATCCTTCTCTTTGAGCACTCCTCCTTTCAGTGACTTTGCACGGAGCTAGCAACGAAAGCCCTGATTCAGCAAATCATACGTAAGTCAGTCTTAAGAGCTTTGCTGAACAGTGATGGACTTCAGCAACTCCTAAAAATGAAGTATTTCCTCTACAGAAGGAGAAAATAGTGCTAACATACACATTATTTTGCTAATAATCTGAATTTTGGGCAGACATATCTGCATATGTATCCACAGAAACTGAGCTGAGCTAAAGGTTGTCTGTACATCAATAAGGTAGAGCTGGAGAGAGATCTCTGTTGCTCCTAGTGAAATAGTGTTTAGCTTCTGCAAATTCTCTCCCTAAAGTGTTAACATTTCCTTTGTTAAAAGGACGTGTTACTTTCCACCTCCATTCGCTGCATTTTTTGCCTATTTTTTGTTGCCAAATGATGACTGTCTCAATAAAGGTAATACCTTGCTGCTATTTCTGTTAGCGCAGACAGTGCAAACATCATCTGCCTCATCGATACAACTATTTTTGTAGATGTGATTTGCTGCCCCAAAGGGGAATTACCACTCTCACCTATTATTTGGGTTAGAGCAGTTCACTCTTCGGTGCTAATTAATAACAATGCAGGTCAATAGTCCATCAACGAGGCAAGATCCCCTAGCAGGACTCTCAAGAGCTGCTACTGCAGATTTGACTTCTTGCCCTCCTGCTTTAAGTGCTGCGCTTTCTTTCTTTTTTATTTATTTTTGGTTAGAATTTTTTTTTTTTTTTTTTTTTTTTCCTTCCAGCAGCACATTGCTTCAGATCATGGTACAGTAAGAAGGCTTTTTTCTTTATTTCATGGTGGTAGCTGCTGAGCTTTACTAATATCCCTGAGACTTTAACGGAAGTGAAGGTTGATACAGACTTGCTAACCCGTTGTTACCCTCTCCATTTGGATTGGTGAAAATTCCGATTCTTTTTTAACCTTATGTCCTGAATAGAAAAAGCTCACGTGGCAAAAGCCCTGAAGCATCCCATCCCTGCCCATGCATCTTGGGAGAGAAGGGCGAACCAAGGGTAAAGATGAGACCCTACAGAGCTTACAAGGGAAAGGGATCACTGAGATGGTGATTGAAACACACATTTCTCAGGGAAACCAGTTCATGTTCCTCCAGTTTGCCAAAAAGTGCCTGGAGCTGCCTTGACAGTAATAGACTCACGTTCTTGCTGAAATTACAGTAAACATCCCAGGCAATGTTAACAGTATTATCAGTGAATGTCAGCTTTTAGAGGCTGATACCAGAGACTAATATTTTATGTCCTCTGCACTCTGCAGGCTCATCTTCTTCAGGTGTTCTGTAATATTTTTAGTTGTTATTTTATCAAAAAGATTTTATAGAAGTGTGCGTTTGTGTTTATTTTAGAAGGAGGAAGAGAGATGTATCTGCTGGGTTTGTCAGAAGATGACCTATGTGGGTAAAAAGCGTCATTCTCAGCTAGGGGCTTACTGACTTTGTTGGTTTTGGCACCCCACTATGCTATGTGCTTTACACACCTTTATTTCCCCACTACTCCATTCACCATCAGTTTATCTGGTGTGACCCCTCTGGTTGTCATTTCCTTCCCCCCATTGAAGTCTCCAGTTCCTCTACGTATTGAGGTTACCAGACAGCATACTTGAGGCAGAAACTGCTAAGGCTCACCTAGATATTATGGAGCAATGCATTTTTTATGTAAATATATATATATATATATTTAATGCACATTTTTAGATAAACTCCTGAGCAACTTGGTGTGATGCTGTAGTTTCCTGTGAGCAGGACGTTGGGCTAGGGCCCTCCTGTGGCCCCTTCAAGCCTGAATTATCCTGCGACCCTGTGATCCCATTATCCTTCCATCTCCTCAGACTGCACCACTGAGAGCTACCAAAAGTTCATGCCTTAATCTTCCTTCAATCTAAATACAAGACACTTCTATTGTGTCGCCTGCATGAGGAAATACAAGTCATTCTCATTCTCTGTCCTCTGACATCTCTTGCCACTGCAGGCAGGGGTTCATGCTCTTACTCACCCTTCACACCACATCTGTCATTTAGTTGGGAGCACAGGATATTGGGAAAGAAAGCATCAGGGGGATGGGTAGGAGTCTGCAAAGGCTGGTGTGGGGACAGTGTCTGTGTCTGCACCTCCCTGGAAGAGAAGTGTGGGGGGTGGCCCTGTGCCCAGGGGGTCCCTGTCCCACCAATGTTGCTCTGTGGATATCTCCTGGACGATGTGTCCGTGTGCTCTGACTGGTCCTGGGTACGTTAATCAGCATTTAAGGGTGCTGACATTGTGCTACGACTATTGAACTTGGTGGTTTAGTCCAAATAATTGCATCTTTTTTGAGCACTTCTTTCTGAGCCATATTCCTTATTGAGGAATAGATCCCAACAGAGTTTGTTGGAACAGGTCCTTTCCTAACATGCTCATTAATTCATTACTCTAGCGGAGAAAAGAAGCAAAGAATGAACAGCAGAAAAAGGCCTCTGAGAAGCCTGCATATGTCAACCCCCAAAACACACATGCACACACAAAACAAACAAACAAAACCAACACATTTCTAGTGCTTGGTAGGCTGTTGCTAGTCTTACAACACTTGTAAAAGCATATGGTTTAGCCTAAGATGTTAAAGTCACTGTCCCTAGGGGTGCTCAAGGAAAAGTTGGACGTGGTGCTTAGGGTCATGGTTTAGTGGGTGACATTGGTGGTAGGGTGATGGTTGGACCAGATGATCTTGGAGGTCTTTTCCAGCCTGAAAGAGTCTATGATTCTACCTCAAACACCAAAACACTTAAATATTTAAACATTTAAGCTTCAAATATTCCTCCCCTTCCTGGAAATCTAGCACTTTGCAAGCAGCTGGGTTGGTACAGTGTCCTCCCTTCTGTACTTCCAGTTTGTGTTGGAAGCTAGCTGGTCATTGCAAGCACGGGTGTCTGTAAGCACTTACAACCAGGGTCACATTTTCATTACAATTCAGCAACCGATGTGCGGATATGGTGGGGCCAAGCATAAAGTTTGGTTGCTTTATTTAGGCAGGAAATTGAGAGTAACCCGTAAAAATGCACTTGCTTATGGAGGCATCAAAAAGCATTTTTGGATAGTGAGGTCTCTTGCTGATACAAAGAAAAAAGATGAATAAACGTCTGATTTAAGGGTGACGGATTGCTCTTGAGGAATGGGAGGCAAAAGGGCTTTGGGTCAAGGATCAGTCCATACAAAGCCTGTTTTTACACCCTGTGCCTGAACATCTTCTACTGAGCTGTCAGGGCCTAAAATGACCTTTCTATAAGCACTCTCACGAATGTCTAAGACTTCCTGCTAGTACCTGTGGCAGGCAGTGCTGTGACAGCTGTAAGCATTTGCTTACCTTTAACTCTGCCTTTTTTTTTTGCCAGTGATTTTTGTAGCAGAAGTCCCCGAGCCCTGTCTTCCCTTGTCAGTTCCTGCTCACGCAGCACATGGGGGATCAAAGCTGCTGCAGATGTATGACCGTGCTCCTATCCCCATTCCACAGCTGGGGAAACTGAGACATTGCGGATTGTTTCGCTGCCAGTGGAACTCCATAGAAATGTAAATTCCTCTTGCCTAAGACCAAGGAAAGAGTGGGTGTCCGTGCCAGGATTAAAGCGCTGCCCGTCCTCTACTTCCGCTCCCAATTCCCTTTGAGCGTGCTGTGATGCGAGATCCAAATGCAAGATCTGGCGGAGCTGGCTTTTAATTTTTCTCCCCTTATTTGAATTGCGAGGCAGATGGAACGTGCTCTTGTTCACAAAATACACTGTCATCTATCCAGCTTGGATGAAGCTCAAGGAAAACGCTAATCATCATTTGTAACTGAAGGCAGATCTCCCCTACAGGGGGAGCTTGCTGTGTTCTGAAGTTTCGCCCATGATACCATGACTTTATCGGGAGAAGCTAAATAGCAAACCCGTCTCTCCGAGGGCGTGTAGCAGATTGTACTGTCAAAGAGAGAGATAACTTCTTGCCCTCTGAAAAATCCTGAGATATGACGTTGAGGGAGGGCAGGGAGGAAAAGAGTTGCTAAGATACTTGCACGCATAAAACACACCTGGGGGAAAAATTACCAGAGGGGAGGATGAAAAAAGTGCTCTGGAAACTGCAAACAGCATATGCTGAGTTTACAAATGATGGTTCGCTGCTCATAAGAGGGATCTGTGTTCAAAGCTTTTGTATGTACAGAGGCATTTTGCACATGCCAAGCTTCTCAGCAGCCACCTTTCTCCCCACGCCACAGTGGAAGCCCAAATAGCTGGCAACGGTCAGGAGGCATAACTTTAAATCTCATACAGTGCTGAGAGTCCTTGTACTCTATTTAAGGAGAAGGTTGTTTTTATGTAAGAAAATGTGCTCTCATGTAAGAAAAACTCATCTTCATGTGCGAGACAAGTTCCTGGGGAAAGCAGGTTTTCCAAGGTTTGGGGCTTTCCTACCAAAATTTGGAGGAGAGCAGAGGTGCCTATTTATTTATTTTTTTCCTTGGTGTAGGGTGAGGGGAGTGATGTTGAAGGGAGGGTGGGGGGCCAGTAAGGAGGCATAGCGAAGGATGCCTTCAGATCTGCAGCAAAATAGAATGTCATATTTAGTTGAATTTTGATGGTCCATATAAACATACTGCCATGCAAATTTCAGCTCATTGACCTGTTTTGATTAGCAGATACTGCCAGCATTGGTGGCCCAGAAGGTACTCCATTGGGCATTAGCATTAGCATTGGTATTAGGCTTTATCCTTTCAAGTAGCCCTAAGGATGAACTCTCAGGACCATCTCAGTTTTCACAGGAGGAATTTCTCTCCTTCCTCCTTATTCCTTGTTAACTGCAGTTGAACAATTAGAATAGGAGGAAAAAATGAAGACCAACCACCATGACTTCTCTGCCTCTGAAATTGCAGCTGCCGCTCATGAATTATGAGCCCCAGTGCTTTCATGACGGGAATTTGGGGATTAGGTCCCTCCAACTTGGATGTAGCTGGAGGAAATAAATGGAAGTCCTGCACCTGTGTGCCTTGGTGGTGATTGCTTAAGAGAGAGCAACCTCCTACTGTGGTCAGACAGAGATAAGCCAAGTTCCTTCAGTTGTTTCCTCTCTTGTTCTTTCTAATTTGTATCACTCTGAAGGGTTAAGGAAGGTGACTTCAGGTATTGCCATTAGAAAGTCAAACTGCAAAAATAAAGCATTAAAAATAAACGCCACAGCAGAATTGCTGAGCCAGTGAATAAAGAGCTTTAAATGCAAACAGGGAACTAGCTGTGCAGTTCTCTCCCAGTCACCTGTCTCCCCACCTAAGGATTAAGGACTCTGCATCATTTAGCCCTGAATCTTCCCGTTTAACTCCAGGCGCTGCTGAATGTCACACCTTTTTACAACTCACCTGTTAAGATTTACGGGAACTCCCTTTTTTTGTGGACCACAGCAGAAGGCTTATTGCTTTTCCTGAGATGTCTCCTTGTAGGAAAGAAACCCAAGGAGGATCTCTCATAAATCACTGCATTTTAAATATAGGCAATGCTCCCCCGAACACACCTTAGGAATTTGGTGAGTGAGCTCATTTGCTTGTAGCATAGATCCCCTGCTACTGGACATTGATACAGATAACTGACTTCAGTGATGATTTCTACCAGCTGCAAATGAACTGGTACCTCATTTCGAGTGACTTTCAAACACCTCCAAAAAACAAACAAACATGTGAACAGCATATCTCTAGTGCACAGCTTTCCTCTCCCCTGGGTGTTTTGCAGAAGAACAAAGCATTTTACAACCACACTCAAAGAGATACTGCCACCTTGGAGCTTTTTGCAACATTTTGTCTCCTTGTCCACCCCTTCAAGAAACCACGTTATCCCCCTGTATCAGGGTGCAGCCCTCCCCTGTTGTCCCAGTCCCACGTTTGGGACTCTGGGACTTTGCTGGGGAGAAATGCAGTCGGATGGAGCATCGCTCTGGCTGCTGGGGCTGCGGAGACCTCATGGAAGTGTGATCCTTGCTGGGGACAGAGGGCAGCTAGGAAGCAAAAGGATTTGGGAGCTGGAAGCTATACAACAGCTGTACCCTGCTGTTAGTGGCCCTGCTTGAGCAGGGGCTGGACCTGACAGACCCAGAGGTCCCTTCCCACCTCAGCCATTCTGTGTTTCTGTAATGGTTCCATAGTGTGTACTCTTGGCTTCAAATCCTGCTCCCTCTGAGCTTCCCTTTCTTTTCTCCATCCCTCCATTCCCCTGAACCAGAGGTATTAATTCTGCAGTGCCATGTGTGGGCTTGGCGATGTTTGGGTTAAACACTATTATATTAACGCCTCTTGCTAATCTTTTTCTCCCGATGCCTGTGGAGTTGGAGCATCTATTGTTACCTTCCATCAAAAAGAGCGCCACAATAGCTTTGGGAGAGCCGTGAGCAGCCAGAGCTTTGTTTCACAGGTGGGTTTTCTCCGTGGGCGTCACGACAGCACTGCATTGAGCCAAGGGGGAGGCTGAGCTTTGTACCGCAGGCTCTCTGAAGCTTGGTGACCTTCAAATAAGGTGAGCCAAAACCATGTCCTCTGATACCTGGGGACAGGAGTGCCACTGAAGTGCCGCCTGCCTCTTCCACATAGTTCCCATCTAAAACAAAGGTGCTGGCACTTGCTGACCATATTGCATTAGCACGGCAATAAATGAATCCTTCCCTCCTAAATGAAGCCAGAGCTGGTGAGTGGTGCCAGACTGGCAACCTTGTGTTATTTATCGCCTGGTTCATTCTGCTTCCTAATAACTTGTTTGCTGTTTTGGAAGGCATCAATGCATTAAGCAGTGGTTTTCCTCGGGCTGCTCGAGTCTGTCTGCTGAACTCTTGTGCCAAATGTAGGGGCATGTGAGCTGTACGAGCCACTTTAATTTTTCCCTCTCACACTTGCACTCATCAGCGTTGAACATCATTCACTGTCGTATTATTGGAAGTGCTTAGGTCTTTCTGGTGTAGCAGACCTCTCCAGTGCTGGCAAGCATGACTACAGAAGTACAGGTTGCCTCTGCCCCGAGCATTACCCCCAGTAGTTGACTTGTACCTCTTCAGAGTACCAGATCTGTGCTATTCAACATTCCATCTTTTTCAGACAACTGTCCATGCATTGCCCCACACACTGGGCATTGCCCTCTGGGTGCAATCTGGCTTTACCATCCAGCTCTCTCAAGTCCCACAAGGTCTGTGCTGGGTTTTCTGGATTAACTTTAGTTGCACTTGCCCATCTTTTAAGGCATTTCAAGAGCTCTTATGGTTACCCAGATCCTCCCCATGCTCAGCTATCTGGGTCTGCTTCTCTCACTAGACAGCCAGCTACTGACCCAACTCCATTCAGTTTTTCTTGGCAAGTTTTTCATCCTCCTTTCTTAAGACTTGCATTTTGACAGAGGGTTAGTGTCATCAGTGGCTTGACCAGTAAGCCATGTAGTGCTGTGTGCTCTTGGATAGTTATCCCTACTCGACCTATGAACCCTCCAGAGCAGGGTGTTCAAGTGATTCTGGGTTTGTTGATAACCCTATTTCAGATTCCTGCCCCACGGGGTCTGAAGTTACAGTCATAAATAATTCTACTTGTCAATACAGCTTTCGTGTTAATATGGTTGCAGAACCATCATGATGTCAGATTGAGATTTTATTTTTTTTTGGTCTGCTTTTTAGATTTTTGTTTTGTTTTGCTTCATTATTTTTTTTTCCCACCACTGATGCCCCTTCCTGGAGGACTAATAAATATATTTAACAACACGGCATCCAACAAAATGCCTAGAGGCAGTGGACTGTTAACCTTTTGTTACGACAAAAACTGACCTACTTTTAGGTTGTTTTGTGTGTGTGTGTGTGTGCATTTTTTTTCTTCTTTCTTCTGAAGTACTTGCCATTGTTTTTTACCTCACTCCACGGTAGTTACCGTCTATAGTCACCTCAGGAGTGACAATATCACAGGCCTTTACAATCTGAAAAAGAATTAAATCAACTGTTTTACAGTTTCTTTTTCATTTCCACTGAGCTATTGACTCGTTTAAAGAATTGCAAGGGATAAGTGATTTTCCTTACAAGGACCAAGCTATCACAGCCTTGCATGTGTTTTGTTGTTTTGTCCTGGTTTAGCCATTTTACCACAAAGCGTAAAGTTTTATTTCTCTGTTCATCATTCAAACAGCCGAGACTTTTTGTAAGGCTCAGTTATTTGTAACTGGCAATCTGCAGCAGGGGTTGTTCTTAAATAGAGATTAGATGTTACTGTTAGCAAGTCAGCTCTTGTTTACTACAGGTCATTAGGGCTTTTTACTGACTGGAGCAAGGTACTTCTTCCCTAACTGTAGGTTCCCAGGATGCAGATGTCCCCATCTGACTTCAAGGTCTCATTATAGTTAATGAGAAGACATTTTTAGGACATATTTCATCCAATATGATTTTAGGCATTTGCTGAACCATGAGCTCATCCGTGGTCTGGCCTGTTTCTCTTCATTTACTTGAAGAGCTGTTTATCTCACAAGCTCTCACATGCATCCATAATCATGGATATCTATGGTTTTCTTTAGATAAATACTGACCAGACGATTTGGACAAAACTAAACCACTATTTTTGTGGATTTTTTTCCTTCCTTTTGAGTGACAGCACTACATCCCTGTTTCAGTCATCCCCATCTCTTAGATCACCTTCTCATGTTGGCAATAAATTCAGAAGCTTTTGCCACTTGAAGCTTTTATTGTTTGATCTTGCATCTTGAGCTATTTGTTTTTTCAGCAACCAACCTTAATCTTTTAATTTTCTGCTTGCTTGTAAGAGTATGACATATATGTTAGTAACAGCTTTCCTTGATTTACCTCGTTTTTACTCAAAGAGAAGATGCATAGAATTGTCTGGAGAATCATGGACTGATGACTGCATGAGTAAATGCACTTATAAACTGTCACTCTGTGATAATGAAATTAAAGAAAAACAATGTCCTGATTTTGATGCTTATGTTTAATTGAACAAATGAAAACCTTTCCATTTAGACATGCCAGGGTTACCTAAGTAGTATTCTGGCAAGTTGCCCTTTCACCAACGTGACAGTACATCCCAGTTATAAAATAGAGAAAAAAAAATCAATTCAATTGAAAAACATAATAATTGAATCTAATGTTAATTGCAGATCAGTTCAGGAGAAGGAATTTATTTTATAATTTAAGAAAGCTAAGTGAAAAAGTGAGCAACAGAAAGGTTGGCTCATTTCAGGATGAAATTTGTATCTCAACCTTTGTTGGTGAATGATGTAACATGGCCTGTGATGTGACCTGACAGGCTAACAATATTATATTGAATTGGGCTAGGATTTCTAGACCTGACAAAACATTTTTTTTTTCCTATTCTGACTTCATCAGAACCATCATAGCACGGTGTCTGCAAGCCGGTCCATACTGACTCGAATGATGTCCATTATACGATGCCTTGCGTACATCATAGAATCATTAAGGTTGAAAATGACCTCTAAGATCACCTGGTCCAACCATCACCCTGTCACCAATGTCACCCACTAAACCACATCCTTAAGCATCAGGTCCAACTTTTCCTTGAACACCCCCAGGGATAGTGACTCCACCACCCCCCTGAGCAACCCTGGGCAATGCCTGACCACTCTTTCTGAGAATAAATGTCTCCTCATTTCCAACCTGAACCACCCTGGCACAAATTAAGGCCGTTCCCTCTAGTCCTGTCACTAGTTATCTGTGAGAATAGGCTGACCCCCAGCTTCCCACACCTTCTGTTCACTTGTGTAGCCTGAAGAACATTTACACCAGTGCTGCATGCATGCTCTGGTCCCACCACAAATGATTGACTTTTCATAATCCTTTAAGTCTAATGAAGGTTCCCAGTGGTGATGCTGTCTTGATACTCCAAAGTCCTTTTGGTGGGCCATCAACCAACCCAAGAGTTGCCACAAAGGCACAAGCAAACGGTCTGAAACAACAGCAACAGCAACAACAAAACATTTAATCCCAATGAAGGGTTTAATCCTGTAGTTTCTATGATGCTGTAGCTCCTGCCTTGTTCTTCGAAGAATGCAATATGTTGCATCTATAAGTGAAAAATCTCTTTGGTAGGACTAGGTTTGGGTTCCTGTTCTTTTAGCGATCACAGTAGTTTAGTTCTTCATCCATCAAGCTTATGGTGGTTTTCTTGGGTGGAAATGTAGATGTTGAGGCAAGAAGGGAACTATTGCAAGACTAATATTTGCATATAATTCCATGAGTAAAATGTCTGTTTTCCTACAGCTCGAGCTGGCTTGTAGCCTACTCTGGTTTGATTTAGGTAATTCTGGAAGGCGGGAGGATCACAGCAAGCAAGAATGCAAAGTACCTTCCCCGGGAGATGAACAATCCAATTTTTGCACAGCAAGAGAGCAGGGAAATTTAAAACCAGTAGCATTAATAGAGAATTTATCAAGAGAAAGTGAAAAGGCTAATAGCCAACTGAAATGCAGCCACACTTCCCTGAAGTTTAACTTTTCCTTGATAACACAACTTCACATTATGTGATTATAATGTCTCTGTGTTAAAAGGGAGAGGAAATCATCATCAGTTGTTGCACTCGTCTAACTCCCCGTCTCCCCACAATCCCACAGAGCTTGGAAATAAGGGAAAAGTCGGGGGGCAAAAAAAAAAAAAAAAAAAAGAAGAAGAAGAAGAAATGAACAGAATTAAAATTGGAATGAAACCCTGGAACTGGCAGCTGTCAGCAGCCCTCAGGACAAGTGATAAAATGCTACATTAAAGTAGCTGCAGTGTGAAATGCCATTGACGGAATAACGAGGATGGGAAATCGCTTTATACATGTGCTTACCAGGATAAACGGATGTGACTGAGGGCAACTCCATTCTGTCACTAAACACTTGAAAGGGCAAAATTTATGGCAATCTATTTTCCGTTCAGAAAAATAAAAAATAAAAATAAACAAGGTGAAGATACAAAACAAAACCCAAAGAGTGTTCAGACAGAGGTGAGGGTTCAATGCACATGTCAGAGTGGGAACCAGGGCAGAAACACTCACTATTAATAAACCACTTTGAGAGTCCTATAAATCAAAATGTGACAGTGCGTAATGATGCTGAGAAAGGGGGGGCAGTTCCTGACTGTGAATGCTTTCGGAAAGCAGGAGCCCCTCTATGAACCTGACCTGGGATCTTTCAGAGCAAAATATGCAAAGGGATATTAGTTTTAATTTTCTCTGAGCTGAAGCTGGCTGGTAGCTGCTCATGGAAGCTGCCCAATTTTAAAGGATTCTTTAGGCTCCTAGCTGAAGGACTCTACATGCCATTGGGGTTGTGCCCACTAATAAAATGCTCCTGAGTGCTGTCAGTGCCTCTGGCACTTAAGGAAGATGAGCTGTGATGGTCCAGGTATTCTCCATGTAGACCTCCTCCCAATGGCACTGGGGAGACCTGGCATGGGCAAAAGTGCCAGATTCAGGTGGGAGCCTGCAGGCATGGGAAGGTGCTGGGGCTGGAGGGTGAAGGCAGTGAAGCAGAGCACATCACTGGTGTTTTCAGAGGTCAGCTCAGCTGCTCAAAGGTGGAGATGACAAGTTGAGCAGGAGTCAGCAGTGTGCTGCTGCAGCAATGAAGGCAAATCAGATCCTGGGCTGCATCCGTAGGGACATTGCTAGTAGAGTTTAGGAATGTGATCACCTCACTGTGCTCAGCACTCTTCAGGCTGTGCCTGGAGTACTGTGTCCAGTTCTGGTTCCCACAGTTAAAAAAAAAAAAAAAAAAAAAAACATTTGGATGTTCTAAAGGAAGGCCACAAAGATGGTCAGAGGGCTGAAGAACCTGCCTTATGAGGAAAGACTGAAGGAGTTGGGTCTCTTCACCCTGGAGAAGAAAAGGCTCAGGTTGGACCTCATCACAGTATTCCATTGCTTAAAGGGTAGCTAAAAGAGGGCAGAGGCTCTCTCTTCTCAAGGATCCACATGGAGAAGAGAAGGGGCAATGGGTGCAGGTTGCACTAGGAGAGCTTTCATCTTGATATTAGAAATATATATTTTTTTACATTGACAACAATCAAACATTGAAACCACCTCTCCAGGGACATGGTAGATTCCCCATCACTGGACATTCTCAAAAAGTGATTGGATAGGGTATGATTATCTCACCTAGGCTCTCTTTTCCCACAAAAAGTTGGACCTGATGATCTTTTGATGTCTTTTCCAACCTGGGCTGTTCTATAATTCTGTGATCTCCGGTATGTGGGACAGCAAAGAGGATGTGTTCATCGATGGTCAGAATGAGCAAAGGCCTTATCCAGCCTCCTCGTGGAAAACAGCGATAAGCCAGTGAGCCTTGGGGAAGGCATGTGTTGAGTCTTATAAGACAAGGGTCTCTGTAAGAGCTGTCATCAGATAAATATCTGCTCTCAGTATCTATAGCTGTCCAGGCAAATGTAAATTTATTTATTTTGCTTAAGGAAAGTAAAGCTTTGTTCTGTTTTTATTCTAAAAGCCTCATCCAGTGACCATGTAAGGGAATGCTTGAGCTGTGTTTGGCTGTCAGTACACCCCCACTGGTCCTACTGGCAGGACATGAGCAGTGGCTGGAAGGACTGGACAGAGAGCTCACTCCAAAAGTTGATGCCAAGGAGTCAACAGGCACTGAGACTGCCTGATTTGTCACCAAAAATCGAAGCAATGACTCATTTTCCTCCCTCTGTTCGGAGTGTTCGGGAACTTTGTAACTTTGTGGATCGAGGCCTGAAATGAGTATGTTAATATCATTTAGTATTAATGAAAATGCAAATACCCGTGTATCTATATTTCATTATATTCAGTGACATGTAATCTGGGGTATGATGGGCAGCATGCTTAATGCTCTCTGTGCTGGAAAATTATTCATTTTGCCACTCTGTCTTGAAGGGAAGAAGGTATATTCAGTCCAAAAGTAACCCCCAGGTCCCTCCACTTCTCATAGCACACCCCTAGACCCATCTGTCTTCCCCAGGGCTTCATTCTTTGAGCCAGAGGGAGCTGGAGGGAATGAACCAAGCCCTCCTTGGTTCAGTTTTAGACCCAACTCTTTTGCAAATTAAAACAAACCATTGAAAGGTGATGTGAATTCAGGGAGTGGGCGTTGGGCATGGCCTCTGGTGAGGCCGCACCTCAAGTCCTGTGTTCAGTTTTGGGCCCCTCACTACAAGAAGGACATGGAGGTGCTCGAGCGAGTCCAGAGAAGGGCTACGAAGCTGGTGAAGGTTCTGGAGAACAAGTCTTACGAGGAGCGGCTGAGGGAGCTGGGACTGTTTAGCCTGGAGAAAAGGAGGCTCAGGGGTGACCTTATTGCACTCTACAGGTACCTGAAAGGAGGCTGTAGCGAGGTGGGGGTTGGTCTATTCTCCCACGTGCTTGGTGACAGGACGAGGGGGAATGGGCTAAAGTTGCACCAGGGGAGGTTTAGGTTGGATATTAGGAAGAACTTTACTGAAAGGGTTGTTAGTCACTGGAATAGGCTGCCCAGGGAAGTGGTTGAGTCCCCATCCCTGGAGGCCTTTAAAAGATGTTTAGATGTAGAGCTTAGGGATATGGTTTAGTGGAGGACTTGTTAGCGTTAGGTCAGAGGTTGGACTCGGTGATCTTGGAGGTCTCTTCCAACCTAGACAATTCTGTGATTATGTGAGTACACATGCTTGTGACTTTGTAATAAACTGAGAGGTGGATTCTAAATTCCTCGGAATTAGCATTTCCTTGGGGGGCTATCGCGGGTGGAAAGGAAGGCAGGATAACTGTTGTGCTTCTGTACTGAGTAACTCCTGGTTTTATAAGCCCAGGAGTATATGCTCTGTCACTGCAGACATGCTTGACAGTTTCTAAATGCAGCCTTTGGGACAGGGGTTGGTTGTGGTTTGTTTTTACGCACAGATGATAGATGGCACACTCTTGTAAGGATTCCCTGCCTGCAGATGCTATTGTTCCATGCTAAAGAGGTGAGATGCTGCTGTCTGATTACTACCCATTGCTATTTAATGACAGAAAATGTCTTCATTGCTATTGAAAAGTTGTTTAAAGCTTATTGGGTTTTGCCTTTTATTTTTGTGGACAGGGATGTTTAGCAGAGCAGAGATTTGCTGAATTTGTCTTAACACATAAGATCTGGGGGAGAGGTGCATGTTTTAATCAGTTTAGTGACTCAAGTTAATAAGAAGTTTGTGGCTGCTGCCTGAAATAGTGCGTCTCTGTCTGAGTTCCAGGGTTTGTATTGATTGCATTGAATATTTGACAAGCAGAGTTAAGAGGAATCTTTAAATGTCATCAAATTCATCTCTTAGCTCTAAGACAGGATCAACTACCCAAATCACCCAAATCATTAAATTCTTGTATGAATATCTTCTGTTGTAGTTCAAACCCATGATTTTCTGTCCTATCCATGATGGATACAGAGAGCATGTTCTTCCCTTCCTATCTGCAGCAGTTTCACTTATTTGGAAAGCCTTATCACGCCTGGCACCAGCACCCCCACAGCCACCACCATTTCTATATTGGAAAGCATGCTACTTTCTGATTTTCCTCTTGGGCTGTGTTTCTGATGCCTTTGACCACTCTCCCATGGCTTTTCTATGCACTTTCTCTAGGTGGTCCACAAGTGGTAGCTTTGTTTGCTCCCCACAGCCTTTGTGGGCTTTTTTTTTTTTTTTTTTTTTTTTTTTTAGTTATCTCTTCCTAGAAAGTTTTTTTCCTATTCTGTATCTCCAACTGTATAACTATATATTTTCATTATTTGACTTCACCATTATTTCTTATAGCATTTTCCTAATTTAACAAGATCAGTTTGAATTCTAAATTATCTTCTGACAGGCTTAAAATATTTCTGAGCTTCACTGCGCCTTTGTATTTAGTAATCTTCCTTTCTAGTCCATCACCCAAATCATTACTTACAAATATTGTTTAGTCATGAATACTGGACAAACTCATGAAGAACTCATCTCAGTGCATCCTTCTGATCTAGTACCTAAGCATGAAGAATTTGTTTTTAAATATGGTTTCCAAGCCAGTTTTACAATTCTTTCATCTAAACCATGTTTTCTCTGCTAGTGTAATTGTTATCTTCTTCTCCTTTTCCCCAAGGTGTGTTGTCCTGCCCTGGAAAGATATTGGGTTGCTTTTGACAAGTACACACTTGTTTCTTCTCCTTCTCCTGCTGAGTTTTGTGCAACTGCAAATCATACATTTCACTATTTGTTCCAGCACCTCTACCAACATCAGCACAGGGCTGACATTAAGCTGACTTGCCTGTAATTCCCAGACTTCTGGATTTTGTTTTGTTCAGACTGTATACACTCTTTTTGAGACTTCCGAAAATTCACCTGATTCCCTATGACTTTTCAGACTTAACAGCTCTAAGGTTGCTGCAGCGATTTCTCTAAAATCTTCAGGTCAGTATTTATGAGTCCCAGGCAGTTTGAAAATATCTAAACCTTAATCTAAACTCCTCAGGCCCACTTTTGGGTCTCCACTGACTCTGAAAGGAACCCAAGGAAATTTGCTGAGCTGTAAATGTAGGTGTAGCAGACATCAACATGTAATCCACCAACTCTGCTCTATAAATAGTAACTCTGTCCTTTAGAGATTTAAATGACCTAGACTATTTTCTGTGTAAGCATCTCCCCCATCTGACAGTGACAGATAAGCAAAACCGACAAAGTAGAATGAACGCTTAATTTTTTGAATGAGAGCTGCTTTGGTCAGAGAGAGAGCTGTTTGTTGTTCATAACTGTCATTTTAATTATTGAATAGTAGTGTCATTCACAGTGCTGCTCTGAGATAAACAAAAGATTTTGGGATGTCACACACCTATTGATACTGTACTGGTTATCTACATACATAAAATCTATTATGTGTATATATCAATTTATCCACCATGTGCCCATATCTGTCAGTATCCAGTTTTCCTTTTTAGAAAGAAACAGGCATCTATGGATGCCAAATGTTGGTGTCCCAGTTGTTTTCCCAGCCCAGAATTTGGGGTCCTCCTCCAGAAAACTTTGCTCTTCCCCACTTAGCTGTTTGGAAATAAAAGTGCCACTCTTGAATTGTGCTCCAAAGGAATCAAGACCTGAGCTCAAAATGATCGTCTGCTGGCTTCCGCAGTTGTGGGTTGTCTTGTTTCTCCCCTTCTCTTACTGGGAAATTCCTCTGAATCCTTCTACCTACAGTGGTATTGACCTAAAGCAATGGACAGACCCAGCTGTCTTTGGAAGATAAAAGCCAAAGCATCAGATAAGATTGTCTTCTATTTTCCTAACTAATGAAGAGGAACTTCTGGGGAAAAACTGCTCTGGAGATTGAGATTAATATGGCTATGTTGAGCTGAATGAAGGAGTTCATTGCCTAAGATATCCTAGGCGTTTCAGAGCAAAAACATAAAAAGAAAATTATGAAAAAAATGTGTGGATGGTGCCCCAGATGTGGTCTCACCAGTGCCAGGTGAGAACCCCAGGTCCTTCTCTGCAAAGCTGCTTTCCATTCGGTCAGTCCCCAGACTGTACTGGCACATGGGGTTATTCCTTCCTTAATGCAGGACTTGCTATTCACCTTTGTTGAATTTCAGGAGATTGCTCTCTGTCCATTTCTCCAGACTGCCCAGGTCCCTTTGAAAAGGTCATTTGAGGAAGATCCATGATCATGTTCAGGAAATGGTTGAGCTATAGAAATTAATAACAGTTCAGGCATTGTGGGGTGTTACCAGTACTAAAGCATACCCTAATCAGAAACTGAGGGAACAATTATATGTCATTTTAGATTGTCACAAGATCATAATCCACTTCATGATATCATAAAATAATAAAATATCCTGAATTGGAAGGGACCCATGAGGATCATTGAATCTATTTCCTGACTCCACACAGGGTGACCTAAGAGTTAAACTATACATCTAAGAGCGTTATCCAAAGGCTTCTTGAACACTGATCATGTGTGCAAATATAGGTATGTTAGCTGCAGGGTTGGTGGGCCAAAGTGTGTTTTCTGAACATTTTTCTCTCTCGGAAAAAGGACTCAATGAATTATTTTTCTCTTTTCAATACTACCTACAGTGTTGCAGGCTCATCTCACTTCTGTTTAAATCTGCTGCTTTCTGAAGGTGCCTGTCTCCCTCTTGTGCCTATTGAGGAAGCCTAGGGAAACTTTTCTTCTGGGTGACTCTGGGATTGTAGGACGTGGGAGTTTGTACCTTTCTAGTCTTTTTATATAGACAAACACCAAGTCCTTCCCCCAGGAATCTCAGAGCATATTGCAAAAGTCAATCTAGAAACACTGTTCTAGACCATTCAGACTGTGCCACCCACCAGAGAATTGCTGCTGCCTCTGGGATATGGGCACTGCTCATCTGCACAGTGTAAGGTACTGATGTAGTTTTAACCAGAACACGGACATTTTCAACTGGAAAGTAAATACAGAAAGTTAGAAAGTAAAGCTAAATGGTCATACATTTTTCAGTGTCTACCTTAGACATTGGCAACTTTTATCTGATAGGAAGGTGTGTAAGAAATGAGAGCTGCTTGGATTGGTTTTTCTATTAGTAATTTGGAGGTGATCCAAAGGGAAAGAAATGAGGAAGAAGTATTACACCTAATTTATGAAGAGAGATTACAGGAATTTACCAACTGCAGGCTCAGAAAGTGCAGCAGTGATTAGTTGAGCCATGATGACCACGTAGAAATACTTAATGTGGAATAGCATTGAAAAGGGTAGAATAATTTAAAACATTAAGCTTGAAAGTGGTAACAAATTACCAGGTAGTAACTAAAGACAGATAGGTATAAATTAAACATTAAGAGTAATCCTTGAACAATGAGATTAATCATTTTGGATATAATGGATACTTTTAACAAGAAGCTGTCTCGTGCAAAATGGAAACCAAAACCACGTGAGGGTTGCTCTGGAGTGTCAGCTCCCTCAAGTCTGGTTTTTACAGGAGGTGAGAACTGTCAAGCCTTCCTTTTATAAGCCTTATGCTGTAGTAGTAATTAATTGTCCCTCAGATGCCTTTACTCAGCATTTGTTCCTTTAACGTAGCCTGCATTATTGGCTGAAAATACACAAGATGAGTGTCAACAATATAGTCAGCAGTCCACAGAGCTGAAATTCAAGTAGTCTGCAAATACCGTTTGTTTTGGAAACATCCAGGACAATACAGAGCAGATCCATTTTTCTTTTGTTTGAATAGAGGATGTATCTTCTTTTTGCCCAGTTCTTAACATAGAGGAGTGTGTTAACCTGCTGGCTGGGTGAGGGAAGGGATTGTCCCACTTCTACTCTGTGCTGGTGCAGCCTCACCTCGAGCTCTGTGTGCAGATTGGGGCACCAGTGTAACAAGGACATAACTACTAAAGAGTGTCCAAAGAAGGGCTACAAAACAGTGAAGGTTCTAGAGGGCAAGGCAAATAAAGAGCAGCTGAGGTCCCTGGGTTTGTTCAGGCCAGAGCAGAGCAGGCCAAGGAGGCCTCATGGTGGCCTGCAGCTCCCCCACGAGGGGAGCGGAGGGGCAGGCGCTGAGCTCTGCTCCCTGGGGACAGCGACAGGACCCGAGGGGACGGCATGGAGCTGGGACAGGGGAGGGTCAGGCTGGGGGTTAGGGAAAGGTTCTGCACCCAGAGGTGGTTGGGCACTGGGGCAGGTGCCCCAGGGATGTGGTCACAGCACCGAGCCTGATGGAGTTCAAGAAGTGTTTGGACAACACTCTGAGACATAGGGTCTGTTTTTTGGGTGGTCCTTTGGGGACCCAGGAGTTGGATTTGATGGTCCTTGTGGGTCCCTTCCGACTCAGGATATTCTGTGATTCTATGACTCAGGGAGCTGGTGCTACCCACTGCCCTTGTAGATCTGGACTGCCATTCCACATCATTTGGCTGTGCCCTTTCTGTCTCCTGGAGACAAAGGACAAACACTTTCAGCCTTCAGTGACATCTTTAAAAGATTATGTCCTCCCAGCATCAAAACCATGGACACCACCTATAATAAGAAATGAAGTACCTCCAGACTCTGTATAGAGTGTAGTAGTTCCAGCTCTTTCCAAACTGAGTATTGGCAGTAGAGGAAAGAATCATTAAGAGATGCTTGTGTTGCCAGTCTTCCCCTTTCCCCCTCTCCCTTGTTCCTTTGTCTTTTCCCCTTCAGTTAAAGTTAGATTTATTTATTTTTTTCAAGAATAAATACTGCACCTAAATGAATGAGGGCTGCTGAATGCAGAAGTTGATAGCTGCAGACTCTGCAATCAGTATTTTATTTAAGGAAAATAATTGAGTGGCAATTGATAATACATGACAGCTTAAGATTGCTCTAATTGCTTCGTTTCCCAGAACACTCCTAAAAGGAAAATGAATTTCTCCATTGTATGTTTCTGGTTAAATGACCCTCATGAAAATAAATCCAGAGTGAAGAATTAATAGTGCTGCAAACAAAGTGTAGAAGAGTTGAAGTTTTTGTCATAATCTTTGCGCTGTTTCTATTTTTAAAGATAACATACCGCCTGCAATAAACTACCTTTCCTGGGGCTGTTATCAGTCAGTGTGATAGATTACAGCAACTTCCCTCACTACTCGTATTAGTTTATATACTGCAGCCCAGAGCAGAAAGTAGGAGATGCTAAAGGAAAAGTCAGCGTGTAAGATACTGAGTTTGGAGTTTGGTTATGGATTTCCATATCTCTGTTAACGTAGTACTTGGGAGACCTTTTTCTAAAGAGCTGCAAAAAGGCATAGCTGTAAGTATTAATACAACTTTTTTTTTTTTTCTTTTTTCCTTTTTCTTTTTTCTTTTTTAAGGTTATGTGTCCCCAACAAGCACTCTTATTATAAAACAAAACAAAACAAAACATAGATTGCTGTATGAAGCTATATATCTCCCTTCTTGCAGTTTGTCACTGAAGAGACCCAATGGCTTACCAGAGTGGTTTGGAAGCTTACATAAAATAGCTGTATAATAGAGACTAATAGTTCCTGGAGGGTAGGCATCCACATCATGAACCAGTCCATGGCAATTGAATCTAATCAGTGTATTTATTGTCCAGCTCTTGCAAAGGACTGAGTGAGCTCTTGCCCATAAAAGTCTTTCCTCAGACAAGGCAGTCGATAATTGTGTATGGACATTTCTAATCCAGTTGGTGTGGCTTTTTTTTTTAACATTTTGCGTTGTATTTCATTTTTGCTCTCAGGGTGCCAGACCAGCAAATTTCACAAACCCTGAAGCTGTAACTTTTATTCTAATTTCTAATGGATATGCACTGTTGGGAGAACTTCTCTTCTTCACTGAGCATTTCTACTTCCAGAATATGAATGCCACTATGTCAGGCATTTCATTATCTTTATTTGCATCTATTTTTGGGGGGGTCTTTTGTTCATTTATTTTGCACAACCTGATTACCCCATAAACAAAAGCGAATTCAGCCTCAGAATGGATTCCTTAATTCAGCTCCCAGGAAGGTGAGACAGATGCGTTGCCCAAAAATCCCACAGGGAATTTTTGTGGCATAGCAGAAAACAGAAGCAGTGTTTCTAGCCTGCCAGCCTCTTTCATATACAATCCGATGGTTTGTTGGAAACACAGAAATATTGATCTTCCTTTAGTGGCAGGGTAGCTGGAAACTTGTCTGTGGGAGAGCAGAAGGCTGGATTTGTCATTTGGGTGCAAATACTTTGTTCTGTAACATTGTCTAAATAAAGACTAAGAAACATGTAAACAAAAGTGTTAGGTGTGACCAGCCTAATGCATTTTTGGTGTTACTGCTTACAAATATGCATTATAATATCCCAGAGATATGCATCAGCTGTGTTAACGAAATGCAGTGACAGCAGACACTGAGCAAAGGGAAATAAATCTGTGGCATTCTCCCTTCTGGAAAGCAGAGCTGTCATTCTCCTCCATACTTGGGAAAGTAATTAAGTAATTTCCCTCTTCATTTACGGGATTTGTGGATCTCCCTGTAGCTTTCACCGAGTGTGGACAACTACCTGTCAGGGGCTTCATGAGTTTCTAGGGGAAGAGGAGAGAGGTGGGGATGAAGGAAGGAAGGGCAGTGCATTGCAAAATATGGAAACGCACATGCTCTTCTCCATCACAGATGATTTTTGAAACATTCCCCCATTTGCTCTTCACTTTGACTTTGTTGCATAATTCCTTTGCTCCCCACACAAATGGTATCTCTCAGTTTTCCGATGAGAGACATTACTGCCCATGCCCCACCTTATGTAATGGAAACATAGAGCCATAGTATTATAGAATCGTAGAATGGTTTGGGTTGGAAGGGACCTCAAAGATCATCTAATTCCAACCCTCCTGCCACGGGCAGGGACACCTCCCACCTGACCAGGTTGCCCAAAGCCCCATCCAGCCTGCCCTTGAGCACCTCCAGGGATGGGGCATCCACAGCTTCTCCGGGCAGCCTGTGCCAGGGCCTCACCACCCTCTGAGTGAAGAATTTCTTCTGAATATCTTATATAATATCTACCCTCTTTTAGTTTTAAACTATTACCCCTTGTCAAGCTATTTCAAATATCAAATTATCATTCCGTTATCTTTAAGATAAAATGGTATTGATACAACTTTTGTTGTCAATACTAAGCAAGGCAAACCAGTATTTTTTGTTTGCTTGCCTGTTATCAGAGCATATCAGTGTTCCTGCTTATCTTGAACCAGAGTGATTAGGCAGGAAAAAAAAAAAAAAAAAAAAAAAAAGTGTGAGATTTAGGTTCTGTTTTGTGCTACTGTAGACAGAAATAGGCTGTTTCTATCTCTGCAATCTGCTAAGCCTCAAATGCTCAATTAACACCTGTTGCACGTTGGAGGCAAGTTAGATCTTAAAATTATTAGTGCCTTTCTTTATATAGTTACTGTTTATACTCGTGGGTGGGTTTGTGGTTGAGTATACAAGGATACAGGTGTATGTGTGGCTGTATGAATGCTCACCTTTGTGCATGCATATATGTAGTCACATACTGCTGTATTAATAACTGCTGTATTTCAACGAAATCTTGGATGTAAATTAATTTGGAGTTCAAAACCAAAGTTAATAAGAAGAACTTTTGACATGATCTTTGCTACTTCATTGTACACTTCAGCTTCCTGAATATAAAGTGAGGGTATCTGTTTAAAAACAGAAATATCGATGAGGTCCTCCATTAAGTCATCTCACATTTCCCGATCTAAAGGGTTTTGAAAGGGCAAAGTATCTCTTCCTCTCATCTGTATTATTATATTTCCCTGAGACACCAATCCAGTTCTGACCTTCAGCATGGACTCAGAACTGATAAAGTACTCGTGAAAGAAAATACCTGCCCTAAACAGTTTGTGATCCCTCTAAAGGGATATTGAGGGATATAGAATATGTGGGGAACAGTGAGAGCAATGCATGTTTGCAGGCAATCTGATCCAAATACACAGTTGTGATGCTTCAGAGAAAGGGTGTAGTGTAACAGGTGGCTAAAATATATTAACAAAGTACTCACAGTAACATGCTGTTGTTCCTGCATGCTACCTTTCATACATTTTAGGTAGTATTGCAGATAATGGGACTTATTATTAACGCAGGCCGTCAAGACGTCTTCAAATATGGTTAGGTGGCTAAGAGGAGAGGAGCTTTCCAGGGGAACTGCCTGTCAGACCAGATCTTGGTCAGATTGCTGCTGGGGGGAAAACATGCTAGGGGTGGTAGAGAAGGTGAGTTGGAGCTCTTCTGTCCAATTAATTCAAGCACATCATTAAAATAAATAGTGACCACATCTGCATCTGATGTGTGAGATGTCCATTAGGGTGGACAAGGGTAAGTGAGCTGCAGTAAATACGTTTAAATACCTTTTCTGCTAGTGCCAGTCCTGCAAGAAGTTGTTCTTGACTCTTCAAATACGCAGCCACACGGTCTTCCCACACACCAGCCTTGCCCCCTTCACGACACAGAAATTTGCTAAAACGTTTGCACTTGGTATGGTTGGTTGAACATACCATTGGGTCATTTCTCAGGGCACAAGGAATAATATTGCTAGCTGGCTGGTTCCAGGAGCTCTCTTCATCCCTGATGAGGTTCTCTCTGCAATGGCCTCATTGGCTCATAATGAGCTCAAGGCAGATCACTTTCCACAGCCTCGCCGTTTGGCTTTTGGTGGACAGGAAGACTGTTAGCGCCACATTTCTTGAGCTCGCTGTCCCCAGGAAGATGTAGGATTAGCATGCTGAAACTACACACAACTATTTTAATTATGTGGTGCAGTGTTACACTTCCCAAGATGACACCAACTGCTAAGACAACAAAACAGAGAGGAAACACACACAAGTGAGCAAGAGGGAGAGAGAAACTCCCCACGCTGGCTGTTGTGCAGTCCCAGAGGAGATCTAACTCAGTATGTAATTTCTGTTCTGGATAGCTTCTGCCCTCAAAACAATTTTCTGTTGGTCTGCTGTTGCTTAGGCTGAATCAGTTTGATTTATAGAATGTCATTTTTTTCTCCCCAGCCATAGACAAGAGAAAAATATTTGTTGAAAGGTTTTTGCAGCAAGATTTAGTTTGTGCCCATCTAGCATCAGAGAAGCTTGCTGACTTTTTATATGAGCTTTTCCCTTTCCTTTTTTTCCCCTAACTCTAAGAAGAGAATGGGGATAGATGCTTTGATTAGAATTTCTGTGTAGTTTGGGTCTGTGAATCACACATGCTGGACCACAGGATAAGAGAGGTCCCACGGGTGGGAAAATATATGTTGGTAGAACATGCCAGACCCTAAAAAGTGTTGGGTTTTTGTATTTCCCTTCCCTTCCCTTCCCTTCCCTTCCCTTCCCTTGGATAACAAGCAGTAGGAGTTTTTGTTTTGTTTTTGGCAGCTTTTGCAAGCCAGAAATGCACACGTGAACATTATATTGCTTCTTTCAGAATCTCCTTCAGATTTATTTTATAGCCCTCCTGGCTGCTTGTTGCAGAGCGGTTGGGGAGGCAGAATCGGACCTCGCTAGTAAAATTCAGTACCACCTAAATATTGAGCCAGCAATTAATTTAGATGTTAATTTGTACTCCTGTAAAAGACGGATGGATGGCTTGTGAGCACACACATAAGCACACGTGCTGAATTGAATAGACAACTTATATCCCTTATATTTCCCATTTCTTACACAGACCTAAGGCAAACATCCTTGGAAGAACGTGTGACTCTTCCCTTGCAGACCCGAGCAGATGTTGATAAAGGGTTCTGGAATCTGGCTAAGTGTGACAGAGAAAATATTGACAGCACATGCTATTTTTGTATCCTTTTGCAGAGAGCATGTTTCCCCTCTCTGGTTTATTTAGTGTTGTTCTCATGGCTGGAATACAGAAGTGTCCTTAGAATACGATTAAGGTCAGGGCTGTGTTCAGTCTTCAGTGTCAGTAAATCTTCACCCCATTAGCTGCGAGAGTGGAAGTGGGGGCAGGTTTACTTATTTGCTGTCTTGTTGAATATCTCCGTAATGTGCATTCTGTGGGGAAATGGGCTGCTGGGATTTATGATTAGGTTGTTCCCATCTTGGGAACAATGTCTGAGTTTTACGACCCAACTTGTTCCCAGATTCATTTTTTTTTAATGTTCAAATTGTGGTCTTGCTAAAGTAAAAAAAAAAAAAAAAGGGAAATGTAAATTTATCTGCAAACTCGTATTTCCAAAAGTTTCTGTGAAAGAGTTGGAATTTCAGAATTTTTCCAAATTTCGAGTACTTTGCAGTGACATTATTCACTTACCAAGTCAGGTGAAATTACTCAAACAATCCTTTCATTTTAGCCAAGTATTTTCTGTTAGGAAGTTTTGAAACAAATTTTCTCTGGCTTGAGAAAACTCTTAAAATTCTCTGGTTTTCTCATCTGCATGTCTTGTTAATTGGCACTTCTCTGTTTGTTTGTTTTTTTGTTGTTGTTGGTTTTTTGTTTGTTTGTTTGTTTGGTCATCTTTAGCTCTTGATATTTCTTTTCACCATCTCTAACTTCACTAATGACTTTTCTTACTCTGTTTCACTCCAGCACGGACCACATCAAATCCAGTATACTAATCTGTACGATGGATATCTCCTTTGGAACAACAATAACAACAACAAATAAAATAAAATAAAATAAATTGATGAACAATTTACTGACTCTTGCTGCTAAATATAGGGCGTGAATTGTTGCAAAACATGAAAGGCTGGTGTTGATTAAAAAACAGAAGCTCTGGCCTTGATAGCTGGCAGGGAGGACACATTTTTGGAACAGTAGCTGGCTGTTGTACTCCGGTTTTGGTGGAGTCAAAGGGATTTACGAGGAGCTCTATTTCACTCTGAATTCTGCATATCATGTGCAAACTTGAGAAACTAACGCAATTTGATTTTTACAAACAAACTCTGACGCCTGGCAAGTTCAGAGGAACTTCTTGATAGAGTTAACCCAGCAAGAAGGAATGGGAACATAGCTGCAAGGTATATGACATTATAGAAGCTCTTTATTTCTAGCTATTTTTTACTTCTATATTTTTTTTTCTTTTGTTATGCTTACATATATCAGGTGCTTGAAAACTTCACATTGCCAGGTTAAATTATTCAACGGATTCCTTGCTTCAGGTCAGATTGCTTTGTACGCTGTGCTTTACAGCCAACCCTGTTTGTTTTTTCTTAAATACAGTAGTCACAATTCTTCTTTCCTAACAACTCAAGGGCTGGTTTTAACTAATGCATATTTACTGAACAATAATTTTAAGCATTGTTACAATGTTTTGCAAGGGATCTATACACTGCAGCAGCAGATGGCTGGTTCATCTCAAGTACCTGAATAAAAATGACAAATCTGAAACAGCAGAGTTCATATACAGTATTGAATTTCCTTTCTTCTTACCTTTCCTCTCATAATATCCCAGGATCAGCAGGCAGACAGCCCAGCTCCTTGCAGTTAAATTAGCTGAGGTAGATCCTGTGGGGAGTCAGTATATCATCAGATCTTTCTCAGACCAAATTGCCTGTATGGTTTATTCCAATGGAAATCCCGAGTGGGGGTACAGTTCAATATATTACCATAGCCTCCATCCAACCAAATGTATATGCAAATAAAAGTTCATGGATTTAGGCTGTGTTCATTTAAAGTGTTTCAAAGAAGCAGAGCAGAACAAAACAGACTAACTGAAGGGTGGAAGGAATTTTGTTTATGTTGCTTGTAAATGAAACCAAAGACTGATGTCAGTGGCAATTTATCCAAGAGAGACAAATGAGCGCTCTGGGCTCTTTTTTTTAGTATTATTTTTGTTTGATTAATTTTTCCTTAGCCATCTTTTACTAAGCAGTTAAATGAGAGCAGAACAACACATTAAAGTTAATTCTCGATCCTTCACATTTTAGTAAACTTTAGCTTTCTCCTCTCAAATATTTTTACAAGAAACCAAACAATTCCCCCACCCAAAAAATCATAACTAATTTCTCCTCGTTTCCTGGCAATGATTTATGACCGCAGTGCTCAAGTGCAATCCAAGTTACTTAAACATCATTGCTTTACAAAATATTCTGTAGTATTTACAAGTTATGAATAATACCATACAAAATTAAAGCTTCATTTTGTTTGACAAGTGAATCAATGAAGTGCATTTTGTGATGCATTACCCAGTCTTTGTTTGAGGATTTTGTTGTGTGTGTGTGTTTTTTTTTCTTTATGATTGGTTTTATTATGATTTTTCACAGTTTTTAATATCTTTTGTTTCTCCTACTTCTTTGAATATTCAACAATTTGGTGTATTCAGGAATTCACAATGCTACTCACGGGCTTTATTGCAAATGAATGTGATTCCATTGCATTTTATGATTAAATGTCATGCCACTTACATTAGAATCATAGAATCATAGAATATCCTGAGTTGGAAGGGACCCTTAAGGATCATCAAGTCCAACTCTTGACACCGCACAGGTCTACCCAAAAGTTCAGACCATGTGACTAAGTGCACAGTCCAATCTCTTCTTAAATTCAGACAGGCTCGGTGCAGTGACAACTTCCCTGGGGAGCCTGTTCCAGTGTGCAACCACCCTCTCTGTGAAGAACCCCCTCCTGACGTCAAGCCTAAATTTCCCCTGCCTCAGCTTAACCCCGTTCCCGCGGGTCCTGTCACTGGTGTTAATGGAGAAAAGGTCTCCTGTCTCTCGACACCCCCTTACGAGGAAGTTGTAGACTGTGATGAGGTCTCCTCTCAGCCTCCTCTTCTCCAGGCTGAACAGGCCCAGTGACCTCAGGCGTTCTTCGTATGTCTTCCCCTCCAGGCCTTTCACCATCTTCGTAGCCCTCCTCTGACATTCTCACAACAAACCTCAGAAGGATGTGTATTTATTTTGCACCATTTTCTGTATTTATCCATAAGAATTCTTAGTTCTTTTGAAGTGGGATGGAAACAATCTGACTTTTTGGCATGATGGACTAGAGTTGCAACAGGACCTAAGCAGATAAATGAATTACTGTGCAATTAGGATTTTGGCACTGGAGCAGCCTCCCCAGGGCAGTGGTCACGGCACCAAGCCTGATGGAGTTCAAAAAGTGTTGAGACAATGCTCTCAGACATGAGGTCTGATTTTTAGGTGGTCCTGTGTAGAGACCAGGGTTGGACTTGATGATCCTTGTAGATCCCTTTCAACTCTGGATATTCTGTGATCCTGTGATTAGTGTTGGGAGAAGCACATTCTTCAGAAATACTTTCAGTGTTTTAGAAAACATCTTGGTCTTAGATCTTGTGGTAGGCATGTCTTGATGCCTCTCTGTTGTGGAGTTTTAATGGTGCTGCCTTTGTTGAGGTTGTGTATATTTTGATTTTGTAGTCCTTGATTTATCCAGTAAGTTGGTTCTGTGAATGAACTAAATGAGTCTGGTTTGCTTTGCCTTTGTATGTGTTGTTTGGATTATTTTATTTTATTTTATTTTATTTTATTGTTATCCATCAACTTGTGAGATATTTCTAGGATTGGTGAACTCTAATATTAGAGATTGGTTCTCTATTTTGGATTCTCTGGTGTCTAACAGGCAAGTTTTTCTCAAACCCAATTCTCTCCTTTTTCCATGAGTATTGTAGACACTTAATATGTTTGTGCCACTCTGTCAGATTTGACTACAATCTGCCAATAAGGAGTTTAAAGTGTTGGGGAGTGGTGGTGGGGTGTGAGAGGGTGGAAGAAAACGGGGAAGAGGCCAAGAGGGCATGAGACCTGGCGACAAAGGACACAGAGAAGGACAAATTGATGCCTTCCTCAGCTTCCTCTTTAATGGTAAGACTGGTCTTCAGATGTCCCTGGGTTCTGAGACTGGAGGGTAATTCTGGAGCAAGGAATACTCATGGTGGTAGAAGGTAAGGCCAGGGAGCATTTATACAAACTGGACATGCCAAAGTCCATGGGACCTGATTGGTTGCAATTACAAGCACTGAAGGAGCTTCCATATGTCATTGCCACTCTTGATTATCTTTGAAGGATGGCAATCAGGGGATGTTCCCAAGGACTGGAAGAAAGAAAATGTAGCTAACTAACCTGATAGCCTTCTACCATTAGATGCTTGTCTTTGTGTGTGAGTGGAGAGCAATGTTTATTGCTTATCTTGACTTTAGGGCAGAGCTTTTCAATACTAGGTGGTTTTGCAGAAATTCAGAACACCCTCAACACGCTGGAGAAATGTTCCCTGACAAAAACACCATGAGGTACAGAAACTGGAGATAGCAAGTCCTGCCCATAGGGAGGAGCAACTCCAGGCACCAGTACAGACTGGGGACTGACACAACTTTGTAGAGAAGGACATGGAAGTCCTGGTGGGCAGCAAGTTGACCTTAATCCAAAACTGCACTGTTGCAACGAAGAAGGCCAACAGAATCCTGGGCTGCATTAAGCCCAGGATCATTGCCAACAGGTCAGAGGAGGTGTTTCTTCCCCCATGCTGAGCACTGGTGAGACATATCTGGAGTGCTGGGTCCAGCGCAGGGCTCCCCAGTACAGGGCAGACATGGAGATATGCAAAAACCAGGGAGCATGGCATTGAGCAACTGGCTTTAATGGTTCTGAGAAGGGTTGCTGGACTTACTGATTTCCAGAAGTTCTTACGAACCTCAATGTTTCTCTGATTCTGTGATTTGTACAGCTAAACAAAATGCATCTTCCTTGAATGCCTTTTTTTTCCTGCTATGTTAATGTTGCCTTACTGGTAGTACATTTAGCAGCATCTACATTATTATGTCTATTATTGCTAGGTTAATTGTTTTTTATAAAAGCTAGTATCACAAGAAGTCAACATATGCTCACATTTGGTCTTATATATGTAAGTGTTCAGATACTAGGGAAACAAACTCACTGGGGCTTGCTGTACTGGAACCAGGAAAATTGTGTGTTGAATTTAGTAACTTGTTTTTTACATTTCTAAAGGTATAAGTGAATCCATTCATCAAACAGGTTCTGACTTTTTGATTTCTAAACTGTCGTACCAATAAGGAGATTTCAAATTCAGTGAGTTTTTGATCAGATCTCCATCAATTTACAAATAGTATTTTACCAGATGGATGCTATACTGAAAATGAGCTCCTTCTTTGTAAGGATCTGCACTCCAGGATGAACGGCTTGCACCAAAAATATCTTTTTTAGAAAGAGACGGGTGTAGTGCAGTTGATTTTATTGTTGCTTTTTTACTCTTAGTACTCCACAATTCTGAAAAGCAGCCGTATAATCTGATCGTTCTGCGTGTTTCTTATAGAAAGTTCAAGTCAACTGGCTGACTTATATACAGGAAACCCTGACTTTGTTTAAAGGGTTTTTTGATTTACTATGGGAACATTGTAGTTTTTTTCTTTTAATTCTACACAGACAAGATTTTCCTTCATCTTTTGTTTTGTTTTGTTTTTCATTGCCACACTTGACTGCTGGACATGTCTTTTATGCTTGGATATTGCCCATTCATTAGTGTTTGACTTCCTGTCTTTTCAGAGTGACATGTTGGATGTGAACCAGATCATTAAAGACCTGGCCTCCATGGTGCATGAGCAAGGAGACACAATAGGTAGGTATCACTGTTAAGTTATGGGCTTTGTTTCCCTCCTATACCACCCCAATGTGATGTTGTGTGTCCCCTCACAAGAAACCTTCTGTTGATGCTGTGATTATTTGTCCCGTGTTTTGTGCATTTTGTACATCAAGTGATGTTTTGCTCTGACAAGCTGCCCTGTGCAATAGGGTTCTCATGTTCAGGATAGATAGTTGATATACTTAGCATAAAATAGATTTTGCAGTGAAATTAATTCATTCACCTTGGATTGTAACAAGGAAGCTGAAGAGATGTAGTATTAGCTAGAAAGGGATTCAATTTTTCCTCTCTACCTGGAATTGTAATTAGAAAACAACAATAGTAGTAGCAGTTACTGTTATGATTATTGGTGGTGGTGAAGAAAATTAAACAGCTTGCTTCTCCTAAATAGAAATTTCTATCCTGATTAATCTAACCAATTAAATCTACAGTACTCTAACAGTACTCTAACATTATGATGTATACACATGCACAGTCTGAAGCTTCTGGCCATTAGCTGACCTCCTCTTGCTCTCTAGCTACCAGTGGCTAAGAACATTGTGGAGAAATCATCAGAACGGAGGAGATGAGAGAAATCCCTACTATTATCTTCAACAACAGCCCATCACTGACCACCACCAATCTTTTGAATGAGGGATAAGACATGGTAGATCTGCTCCTTTTAAATTCCCTCTGACCCTTTTCTTTTCCTGTTGCAGCTTCTGATAGAGCTAAGAATAATCAGCTATTTTTCTGTGCCTCTATCTTTTTCTGTTTTGTATGTATGATGATACCGCAGTGCAGCAACAGCAATTTCCAGTTCCAGGTTTGGGAGCTAAGAGACCTAAAGCCATGATGAGGGACCTAAACACCAAAGAAGCAAGATTTGTGAGGATATTGCTAAACTACAATGCTCTTACCTGCTCCTAGAAGTGGAGTTCTTACCAGAGCTCATGGGAGCTGGATCAAATCCTAAGGCAGCCATATGTAAACCATAAAAGAAGAAAATATTCTCTGCTGTTTATTAATCACTCTGGATTTCTTTGCCAAGCTCATACCTTTGCAAGTTCCTGATAGCATCAGATACCTCCTTTCACACTTCAAATGAGCTGTCTGCATTCCACTGAGAAACACCACGCCAGTTCACAAGTGCAGAACAAAATCAAGATAATATCCCAAACCAATACCTTACTATTCTTTTTTATTATTATTTTTAATGCTTGTTGAACAGCTCACTTGTTTGGACATGTATAACTTTGGAGTCTGATTCATCTCCAAAAAGTACTTTAGATGTTAATGCCTTGAGGGACATGACAACCTACGTCAGTTAGCTTCAAGATCCTATGATTCTATGACTGTGGGTGATGTAGTGACTGTGACTGGGATGTAGTGACTATGACTGTGTGGTTGATGTAGTCTACTTAGACTTTAGCAAAGCCTTTGACATGGTCTCCCACAGTATCCTCCTGGGGAAACTGGCTGCCCGTGGCCTGGACAGGTATACTCTTCTCTGGGTCAGGAACTGGCTGGAGGGCTGTGCCCAGCGGGTAGTGGTTAAAAGTTAAGCCTATGTGGCATCCTGTTACAAGTGGTGTTCCCCAGGGGTCGGTACTGAGGTTAATCTTGTTTAATATCTGTATTGATGACCTAGATGAGGGGATTGAGTGTATCCTCAGTAAGTTTGAATACGACACCAAGTTGGGAGGTAGTGTTGATCTGCCTTAGGGTGGGCCTTCAGAGGGATTGGTGGGCTGAGGTGAATGGGATGAGGTTCAATAAGGCCAGGTGCCGGGTGCTGCACTTTGGCCACAATAACCTCATGCAGTGCTACAGGCTTGGGGCAGAGTGGCTAGAAGACAGTGAAGAGGAAAGGGACCTGGGAGTGTTGATCGATGCTCGCCTGAACATGAGCCGGCAGTGTGCCCAGGTGGCCAAGAAGGCCAACAGTATCCTGGCCTGTATTAGAAATAGTGTAGCCAGCAGGACCAGGGAGGTGATCGTCCCCCTGTACTCAGCTTTGGTGAGGCTGCACCTCAAGTACTGAACTCAGTTTTGGGCCCCTCACTACAAGAAGGGCATCAAGGCCCTGGAGTGTGTCCAGAGAAGGGCAACAAAACTGGTAAGGGGTCTGGAGCACAAGTCTTATGAAGAGTGGCTGAGGTATCTGGGATTGTTTAGTCTGGAGAAGAGGAGGCTTAGGGGAGACCTCATTGCACTCTACAACTTCCTGAAGTAAGGTTGTGATGAAGAGGGGATTGGCCTCTTCTCCCAGATAACTAATGGTATAACTCAAGGAAATGGCCACATGTTGTGCCTGGAGAGATTTAGATTCAACATCAGGAAAAAACTTTTTCTCTCAGAGAGTGGTGAGGCACTGGAATGGCCTGCCCAGGGAGGTGGTGGAGTCACCATCCCTCGCGCTGTTCAAGAAGAACCTGGATGAGGTGCTACAAGATAAGATTTAGTAGCTTAGTGTGTAGTATTGGTGATAGGAGGACAGTTGGACTAGATGATCTTGTAGGTCCTTTCCAGCCCCGTGTTTCTATGATTCTATCCTTGTAATCCATTTTCTTAAAGCAGTATTTATTATTTCAAGACATTGTGCATGCGTAGAAGTGGTCCCAGTATTATCTTGCCTGTGAGAAAGTTAGATTAAGTAGGGAGTTTTCGTTTTAAGCCACCATGTGTGTTTTTTCTTCTTCTCGTTTCACTGCAAAATATTTATTTGTGTAGCTTCTTCAATATCTTTTCTCTGTGGAAGCTAGTCAAGGTATCTTTCCAACCAGTTACTGAAAGGTCCCACTATTTATCTTTGGACATTCATATTACAAAAATATTTGTGAGACTAAGACTCAGAAGGTAAAGGGAGTTGAAACCTCCCAGTGAACATTCAGCAGCAGTGAGGATAAGGGACAGTTCTCTTGACAGTTGCTTTATTTTTTTAATGCATTCCCCTTATATGCGTGAAGTGAAAGTTGTGTTTGTGTTCATTCAGAAGACCCAAAAGTAATAGGTATCCAGGAGATCTGAGGTGCATCACTTGGCAAAACACAGACAGGGCTGTAGAGCAAACCACTCTTGTTCATGCTGAGCTGGGGAAAATTAATGGGAAGAGCTTTTCTGATCTATGCATAGCACAGGAAGAATAACATGTACTTCTTATAAAAACCTAAAAGAAGTTTTGTTCCTGTGTGGGCCATTTCCTTAATGGCAATGTGCATAACACTCCCTAGAGTAGAAAGCAATTTCTATCAGACAGAGAGGAAATAGATGAGGGGAAATGCAGAGTCAGGGCAGCAAGTCTGTTATTTTTTGTGTTGTGCAAATGCCTATGTTCCTAGTCATGGCATCTTTGTGATAAGAATATTTAACTAAGCATTACAGTGTCAGTGAGTCCAAGCCTCAAAATGAAATCAAGGTAGTGGCGTAGGTTTCCTTTGAATTAGCAGAAGGAGTCTTTTCAACACATATTTACAAGAGCTCTCAGTAAAATCATCCCTGTGAAGCTTCATCACAAATACGGGGAATGGGACATGTCCTCCCCTAGCCAAATTCCATCTCATCCACTTAATATTGCAGTTTCAGTCCAGCGTTCTTTTTCTTTCTTTGTTTACACAGGACTGAAATCCTTATGCAAAAACTCACCAACACTTTTCAGTTTCTTTGGGGGACTCAAACAAGGACCCCCAAAGAGGGAACACAAAATCTGGAATGGAAGCCCACAAAAAATTTTTGGAGGTACTTCAGGAGAGACTTAGGGGATCTGAAGCACAAATGGCAAGATCTTCACAAGATAATGAGGAAAAAACTTGAGGGGTATCAAAAAGCTGTCAGTGGAGTTGGGTGGTCTCCTTTGCTGAAGTTTACTCTCATGGTAACAAATGGTCCTTCAGCCAAAGCACCCAAGGCAAGGATTAAGGACTTGGCACTGTGAGAAGTAAATTACATTCGGGGTGACTGCTAGAGCAACAGTAACTCCCTTCCATGCTCACAGATGGCCATTCAACCGAACTACAAATGCCTCAACAGCTGGAACACTATATAAATTCAAATATATACATATTTGTATTAGTACCTGATGAAGGCATGGGCTTATTTATTCACCTCTGTAGGCTCCTGTTTGTGTTGTAACAGAGAATAAAGATGACCTGAACAATACAGTCATTACATTGTTTTTGACTGTGGCAAAAGAAAATACCGTTTTTGTTTGTTTGTTTGTTTTTGTTTGTTTGTTTGTTTTCATTGAGAAGAGCTCTTATTCTCTCCCTACCTCTGTATGGAACCTTACTAATTATACCAAAATAAGGTGCAAGGCGTACATCCCTCATCTAAACTGTCCAAATTCCACTGCTTGCAGCTCCATCACATTTCTCAAAGCCACAAAGACCCACGTTGTTCTTCATAAATTTGGAACTTCTTCCCTCATAAATTTGGAACATTTTATACATTTAGAAAAGGCGCATTTCTTCTGGTGTTGGACAATTTTGGAACCAACCTTCTGTCAGTGCATCTGTAACCTTCCCACCTCCCTAAAATGGTGAGAGACAGGCCACGTATTTTAAGATTACAGCAGCAGAGATACGGAAATTAATTTACCAGTTCTCTACTTCTCTGTCCAGGCAAAATGGGTACAAATTCATGTCTGCAAAGCAAATTCCACTGGCTGGCAGAAGACCCTACTGCATCAAGGAAAAGACTTTCTTTGACTTTTCTTCCATTATTTATTCAGGCTTAGATCTTCATGCTACTAATGTTTCATGTCGCTCTTGAAGTCTGTGCATTTTATACTTGCAAATAATAGGGTGAAGAAACTCATAGCATGATCTAAAGCAGATGCTCCCTCACTTTTCAGACATTGTTATATGGTATCTCTCAGGCTAGGACCCACAGACCTGACAAGATAAATATAAACATGGCAGCTGGTGCTTTCCTTCAGTCTAGGAAGAACTTCATGGTGGGGTCAATATATTCAGTTTTCGAGCAAAGCTAGTGTTTGCTGACGTACCACGTTGTCAGTTATTGCTTGATGATAATAATAATAAACCTCCTTCAACGTAAGTGTATTTGCATGAATGCAAATGCCAAAAACTTTGGAAGCTTTTGGATTTCTATGTTTTTATTTTTTTGCTCAGTTTTTTTGCCTGTTTATCATTATCGACTTTGTGACCTGAAGGCTAGTTTAACACGTAGACACTGTCAAGAGTCAAGAGGGCACTTTTGCACACATGTTCCACAGTCTGACTGCCTGAATGGCATGACAAAGAATCTGTTGTCAAATGCACTAACGCAAGCCAAGTAGGGAAATCATTCGACTGGATCCTTAACTAAACTCTCCTGAGTTATGTGTCTCGGTTGGGACATCTACAGAAAATGAACACATCTTGAGAGTGGTCCCTGAATACCTGAACGTAACAGCTCTAATATCTACATTGTTGAAAGTGATCTGCAAAGTCTCTCATTTGGTTAAGTCTCCTAAGTGATCTCAGAGGAGACCATTATGTGAATGGGTACATTTATGTTCTTATTGGTTCCTGATGAATTGGGAAGTCTCTCAGCTGTCTTGCTTTCAGTCGTTTGTAGCAGCACGGAGTTATGTGTCGGTACAGAGCACAGCTCATGCAATGGGGTATTTCTGAATCAGTAATCTCACATGAAATAAACACTTCTAATTTCTTCAAAGAAACCTTCAGTTTCCTTTTGCATCCTAGGTATACATCCTGTTCTGTTATCAGTCTAATGAAGGTTTCATGTAAACCATCCCAAATGCTGAAATTGCATAGTATTGTTACCATAAATTGACTTGTGGGCAATAATCTTAAGCACATAGTGCTTTGTATACTGCTGCTCCTGCTCTCTGGCCTGCAGTATTATCACCTCTCCTATCACTATCACAAGTCCCTGGATTTGGATGCCACTGAAGAGCCCGTAAGGTGCTATGTTTCGTGTTATGCACAGGTTGTTGTCCATTGCTCCAAATGAATTGCTGGAATTGGGTAGGCTAGCATGACCTTCTCTGAACAACTCATTTTGCTCAAGATAATGGGCAGCATAAAAATAGGGATGAGCTTTTGTGCCTCTGTCCTGCTTCTGCTCTCTGTGAGTGTGAGTTTTTTTCTCTTCCCTTATGTGTGGACTTTTACATTCAGCTTTATTGCAGACTGCTAGTAAGACAGCACACACTGGTTTATAAGGGAAAGAATAATGGGTAACTCTAGATTTGTAAATTTACTAACGCCTAAAGATTTGTCTGCTGCTCTGTGTTTGACCTTCGTAATGTGATTGGGCTGGTTTACTTGCAGTTAATGAGCCAGCTAATTTTGTAAAAGAAACAAGGCTCTTCCTTTTATGAGGTTTATTGACACCAGTAGGATTGTTCTCGCACCAAATTATCCAAAGTCATTTTGGGGAAGTTGGAACTGCTGTGCTCTCAATTTCCAGAAACCTTGTGACCAATCAGCAAATGTCATACAGCTTGAAGCTGCCCCTGTGGTTGGTTTCTTTTTGCTGGGAGTTGTCATACTCTCCTACAGAGAGTTTGGGAGGTCATGGCTTGAGTAGGTTAAATAAACCAAAAAAGCCATGTAAAGCAAAAGTGGTCAAACAAGTCATAAATATCAGTGACTTTTCTTTGTAAGTAAAATATAAGACTTTTCTGAGACAGCAAGCAGAAAAAAAGGTGTATTACTTTCTATGAATCACTACCCCCCCTACATCCTCATTTATTCCCATGACAACCCAGATGAACACTTACTTGATCAGTTGACTGAGTTGTAACACTTGATAGCTTATACACCCAGCTATGTGGTTGGAGAGGAGTGTTGTATTAATAGTAGACAAAAGTGGACTTTTCAATAATGCTTAGTGCAAGTGAAATTAAGGTATTTATCTAAACTGTTTCAATGCATGAGCTAGATTTGAAAAAGCAAATACAAATAGATCCTTCCTTCCTTCCTTCCTTCCTTCCTTCCTTCCTTCCTTCCTTCCTTCCTTGTCATTTTAAATGAACATAATAAAAAAGTGTACTACAGAGGAGTAACTGGAATTTCTCCATCAGAGATAGATTGTGTACTCTTTTCCTCTTTAAATTAATTCCAGAGATTATTTTGGGATAAAAAAAAAAAAAAAAAAAAGACGAAAAGAAAATCTATAAATTTTCATAGAACCATAGAATGGTTTGAGTTGGAAGGGACATTAAGACCATCCAATTCCAATCCCCCTGCCATGGGTAGGGACACCTCCCACCAGACCAGGTTGCCCAAAGCCCCATCCAGCCTGGCCTTGAACACCTCCAGGGATGGGGCATCCACAGCTTCTCTGGGCAACCTGTGCCAGTGCCTCACCACCCTCACAGTAAATAATTTCTTCTGAATATTTTATCAAAGTCTATCTTTTCTTTAGTTTAAAGCCATTACTCCTTGAAAAGTCACGACTCCTTAAAGACATGAGGCCTTTTTCTCACAAAATAATTGTGTTTATTGAAATGTTTTCTATCAGAAAAAAATATATATATAAGAAATGTGAATTTATTCTATTACCATTATATAATATCCCGGCATGTTCAATTTTTGAGGAATTAAAACTAAAAAGCTTTATGAGAGCATCAAATGGGAACCTTGGATATCTCTAATAGCTGAGGGTGTGCACACGGGCAGTGAGGGCCAGGCCATACCATGCACCCCCAGGAAACTGTTCATGAGCTGACTTCTGGGAATTACCAGTTATTTGTGACCACTTGTTTCTCTATTAGAAAGAAAAGTAAATCACTTTAGATGTACTAAAGTGGTAATATTTCTGCACTCTGCCCTTTACCACAGAGCAGATGGCATGAGGTACCTTACTCTCTGGTAGGGCGTGCTGTTTTCCAGTGGATTAACAAAGGATGACATCTGAATTTTAAATCCCTGGAAGATGCATCCTGGCAGGCATGGCAAACCGCTGGCAGGGCGATACCATTTTGTCAGTGCATACATATGTAGCAGATACTTGACATTTCCAAGATGCGTTTCAAGGACAGCATAAATCACTCAGGAGCTGAAGCGCTACAAATTTATGCTGGTGTTCAGTCGTTGCCTCGTGGCCACTTATTTTCATTCAGACTAGAGCTTTGGTGTGTTGGCTGAGGAAAACCAGCAGGAAGAGCTGGTTACGACATTTTGGGGAGTTTAAACACTGTCTCCAGGCCTGCTTGGAAAACCAGGGTGAGCCGTTGTTGCCTTAGTCCTTACCTCCAGGGGTTGTGGTGTGTCACCGTGTGGGAGAATGAGAGCTCTGCTAAAATCAGACAGAAAGCTAGGTACTACCTGCTTTTGTTGAAGCAATAACCACAGCTTCTGATGACTCATGGAGCTGCAAATTGTGTTTCACTGCACCAATCTAAGCCAATGTGACCCATTTAGCCCTGGCTTAGCAAACAGGAGAGATTATTTTACAAATCCTCTCGTCTGCTGAATTTGTAACTTGACATATATACAGAAGTTTGCAAATGTCTAACCCTAAGTCATTTTAAACTTCACTCTGCAAGAACTGCCATCGTTTTCCTTCCCCTTAACATCCGCAGTCATGCCTGTAGAAAGCCCAAGGGTGTTTTCTTCACGGAATGAGACTCGCTTAAAACTCTCCATGTATGTGGCAATTAAAACAGGCAAAATTATTTTTCATACTGACAACAATTTCACCCCAAACTTGGCTTTTAATTAAGAAAGAAACCTTTACATATTACCAAAATATTCCTCTTTTTTTTTATTGTGCTTCTCAGTATGTTGTATTAATTATTTTTAGTCAGAAATTACACTGATAAAACAGTGTTAAGCTTATTAGAGTGCTAAAAATAAAAGCGTACTGTGAAACCTGAAGGGGCCCGTTTTGGTTATTGCCAAGTGGGAGCATTCTGAAATTCTTATTCACATGCTCACTTTCCTGTCTTTCAAGCAGCTCTACTGAAAATGCTGCCTTGTGAAGCCAGTCCATTGTTGCCACTATAAAGACACGGGTCATATGGGTGATTTCCCGACACATTTGGACAAAACCCCATTCCAGCCTCTGTCACTTCAGTAATTTCACATATAAGATTCTCACTGGTCATTAGCAGGGGGGTGATCTCAAAAGACAGGGAAATAGATAGGGTTGAAAGAGACTTCTGGGGATCATCGTGATTTCTGTCTCTGCGTGACAAGTCTGTCATAAAATCACATCGAGTTACATCTAAAAGCTTGTTAGCTCATGCCACCTTCATTATTCCTACTGAAAGGAGGTGGGATTTGGGCTGGAAAATGAGAAATCTTTTCCTAATTCCCAGGTGCATTTGTTTGCAACAACCATCTGCTTTGGTGCAGCCCTGTCCCTCAGTTTAATAAAATGGTGATCGCATCGCCTTAAGGTTTTTTGTTTGTTTCCAAAATGTACCGTAATTATAAATTTGTCATCACAGACTGAAGATGGGAAATCGCTAGGGGATTCAGGGTATTGAGCCTCTTTGGAAAATCCCCGATCAAGGGCTGGGTTATCTCACTTGTTTGGGAGCAGAGTCACTGTCCTTTCATGCCAAAAACAGTAGAGAAAAGAAAAGCCAGACCCTTCCAGCAGTCTACCTAAGATCCTAACGCCCCTTTGGAAATGCATGCCTCTCCATCCCCAACCGGGGTACGTGGGAGAGAAGCCTGGAAGTAATCACAGTGAAGCTGTGACCCATCCCCGGTATATGCACTGAAAGAGTGCTGAGTGGCACATTCATCCTTGATTTATTGATATGGCCTGCCTACTTCCTTGTGATTTGACCCAAATTCTCATTCCCTCTCTTGCTTTCCTGCATAAATCTGCAGAAATATCTAGTTACAATGTGTTACATATTTATGTCTCATTTTTATAGAGCTTTGCTTATTTGTTTGTCTTTGCCTTCTGCTCTCAGGATTACAGATTGTTACAGAGAAAATTGAAATGGGAATTTTGCTTATTCCAAAACTGGTATTCCCCTGTGATGAGAGAAAGTGAGAAGAAGCAGTGCCACCAGGGTCCAGTCTCCTCCTGTAACATCACATCAATTTATATAGGACTTGTAGCACGTGCCCATCCTACTTGGGAAAGCCTGTACTGGGCAAAACATAGATGGTGTTGACAAAACATAATGCATAACACATGATGAACCCATTCCATTCAGTGCTGAGGGACTGTGGTAGTATGTCACTGAACAGTCACAGGGTCTGAATTTCAGTTGATGAAAACTGGTGTTGTCCCAGCGTTTAGTTCTTATGGCCTTCTGGAGAAGACATGAAAATGTGTTTTGGCAAAACCAGTCTGGTTAATTTGCATCCTATAGTCATGGTTAGCTATATAAGTAAATATTTGTCATCAACTAGGTAGCTGAGAATTTGTCACACTGGGTGGGTGGCAAGTTATTCTAGGTGATACATCCTCTTTTTGTTAAGTGCATATTGAACATACTAACCCTTTTGGTTTCTCTGCCTTGTACCTTGCAGTTTCCAAACCCAGAGAGGGCCATACACTCAGTGCTGGAATTTGCAGTGTAGCTTGAAGTTGCCAATTGCACGGCACTGTCCTAGCATGCAAACACAGAAAGGAAGCACTCCCCTGTCCTACAGAACTAATCTAGCCCATAAATCTACCGCTTCTAAGCTATTCCTCAACCCTACAAAGAAAACATCAAATGTCCCTCTCCTACTACTCCTATAAAATATGTAGAATGACCCCTTACAGATTTGTGGGTCAACCTCAATTTCTGTCTGGAAAGACCCCAAGGGCAGTCCTGGAGTTAGGACATCTATTATTTTTAAAGAGGAGCAGGAAACCAATTAACAGTGATAGCACTGGTGGACATGTGCTATGTCCTGCTGCTATGTGTAGTAGTGTTTTCTTTGGAGACTAGGCTTGGACCTCATTATTAAGAGAGAGGTTGAAAACTGCCTACTATATTTAACTTACAGCTGTTTCTCCGATACTCCTGTTTGAGGTAGACTTGGGTAGCTCTACTCACATGGCATGAACACTGCTCAGTGCAATATGCTGTTCTACCATTTGTGTTTCTGTTTATCGTTTTTCATCTTTCAGCCATTGCTTTCTACTGGTGTTGAAAAGAAAAGAGAAAAAATTGTCACTTTCCCTAAAATATGTTCAGATCAATGCACTATTGGAAATAAACTCTTCCAGGCTGTCACACTGGTGTGTGCGTGTGTGTAGACTCAACTCTTCTAAGGCTCCATACAAGCAAGCAACATTGATATTTCTTCATAGTCAGGAGTTGCATCATTAGAAACCTTTTGATCCATTCCTGCTGAGTCCTGATTACAAGGGAAGCATTTGGGCAGAGCTCAGTGATGCTAACAAAGGTCCATGGTTTTAAAAACCTTATATATATATATTATTTATTTTTTTGAGAGTCTTTGTAAATGGCCAGTAAAATTATGGTATATTAATCTATAAAAGTGCCAGCCATGTAGTTTGCTCCTGTGTACCATGGCATGCATAATAAAGCAAAAAGGATTGGAAAAAGCATCTCTGAGGTGTGAAGAAAGACTTTCAATAGGTTTCTAGATGCTAAGCTGAAGTTTGGGGTGTTGCTCCACAGTTCTGCTGGTTTGGGGTTTTGTTGTTCTTTTCGTTTCTTTTGTTTTTAAGTTGAATTTTCAGAAATATGTAGTTATATTAGCAGACTTGCAACACCGTTTCACTAAAAATGCCAAAAACTGAACACAACTACCTTCCACCATTTATGTGAAAACCTTCATTTATTTATCCATCACAAAACCTTATTCTGAAATCTTTGCCATGGATTGAATTCCTCCTGATCATTTTCATATGTTCTGTGGTGTAATCTCTGCTGTAAAACCCACTTAAGCAGACCAAGTGCACATATTCTCCCTCTATGGACAGAATTTACTGGCTATGCATCTCTTAGGGGGACAGATTGGTCAACATTTCTAAGATTTCCATTTAAAACACAAACCACAAAAGGTTCTATGTCATAGCAATTCCATCTTGCTTTCTAAGTACAGCTCCAGAGTCAAAATGTAAACTTGGTTTTGATGGAAGTGGGGATTTCTCTCACTGCCAGCTGCAATGTGTGGCTGTCAGTCTTTTTGTTGTAGACTCATTTTAATTCCTCATGTTTCCTCTAGTTTCTCCCAACCTCAGACCTAGCAGTTTAGGGAGAGATTCATCTCCCATAATTTTAGGCACTGGCAATTTGTCTCATTCTGAGATGCCTGTGCAGACCCCTCTTACAGCTTGGAAATGTGATCCAGGTAGTTGGGGTTGTGATTTGTCTGATCTGATCAGCAGCAGGTAGCTACTGTACTGGGATGAATCACACCCTGTGGACTTGCTCTCTGTTGACTATGATAGTCTAAGAGGGGACTTGCTCAAATACAGACATCAGAGGATAGTCAATAACCCACACTTAGATGAACCTCATCCCTGAGCTCTAATAATGAGATAAATTTGAATACAATCTGCTATGTCACTTCTGTAATTCAACTCTAATCCAGTGAATTTGCCAGTCTTCAGCTGATTTTGCTCAAATGTGCTATCAATCATTGGCTTCGTGGGAGTGGGATGAGATGCTAACCTCCATCTTATCTGGGGATGCATGGAGAACTGGCAGTCGTACTGCTTCTAACTGATGGGTTTTGGTGTCTTCATTCATTAAAATTGGGTACAATTCCTATTTCTTTCTAATGCAATGACTTGCAAACAAGAAGCTGCTTGTCTCTTTATGTTCGCGAGTAAACTGCTGAATTGCTGTTGGTATAAAGTTTTTGTTTTAGGTTTGTACCCTCTAATTATCTTCTATTATCTTAATTTGCAGATAGTATTGAAGCCAACATTGAGGCGGCATCTTCTAATGTAGAATCAGCCAATGAGCAGTTGGCAAAAGCCAGTCAGCACCAAGTAAGTGGGTCTAAAAAACCCTACGGATACATTCAGTAATAGTATTTAAAATAAAGAGAACACTTGACGACTGTGAACCACATGGCACATGGGCTGTGTTGGATTTGTGCTACCTGGAAAGATGATAAAGCATATTCTAAGTAAGAGCTAAACTTTTATGTGTTTGTATAGATATTAAATTACTGTAGCATTGGCAATTTGCATTAGAGGAGTCATTTAGAGATCTGCATATTAAAGAGCCGTTTCCCAGTAGGAAACTCAACAATTAGCTACTGTTGTTCTTGGAAAGATGTTATAAAAAGTGCATCATTTCAGGGTATATGTGCTTCCTATTGGAGTGTTTCCCTATAGTCAGGCAACAGCGCTTTTCAAAAACAGAATTGCCAAAAGACATGATGTGGCTGGTGAATAACAGTTATGGGAACGGCATTCAGCACTTTTTAAAGGCAACTTGAGGGTTGTTTTTGTTTTGTTTTCTTAATTTTCCTTCACTGGAGCAAGAATAAAATACACACACAAAAAAAGCATTTATCTTGTTTGAAAATGTCTTGAGCAGAAGAACTGGTGGATGGTTATATATATTACTTTCCAGGGATGAAGGAAGGGGAAAAAAAAAGAAGAATCAAACAAAGAAAAAATTGTTATTGCTTGCATTAGATTGACAGAACAAAAGTTGCTGTGGTTTCATTCTTTTCCTCAATCTTAAATCGATTTGTTGAATATCAAGGTGATTTTCATGTATCCGAAGTCTTGTTATGACAAAATGTAGCTGAGATGCATGTGAGTACCTAGTGTTGCCTCTTTGGTCCTTTGACACAATGAATCCTGAAGGTTTAGGACAAATTTCCAGCCTTAAGGAGAAGGAACCATAAGCATTTTACTCCACTGAAATGGAGTAATGTGATTTTAAAATTATCTACAACTCATTTCCTGGTGAAATGTACCTTGTAAATTGTGAGTAATAAGAACAATTTTAGTAGAGCTTTGATATTATGGAAACTAGGTGTGGTCTTCAGCAACATTTTGGTTTTAAAGTCATGTATATTCAAGATAATGTGTGCCACTATGCATTTAATCCTGCATTTGCCTTGAAAATAGACTGTTGCATTTTTATAGCGTGAAGTCTAATATAAGACAAGAATAAATTTAATACTTGACAGTAGAACAGATCACAAAGCTGTAAATGAGTTAATAACAATTTTGGCTAAGAAGGTCAAGGAGTAGTCAGGCAGAAAATGAACTCAGCCTAGTGGAAAGGATCTGCTTCCTTCAGCCAGCGGGAGCTGCTGAAATAACCTGTCCAGTTAGGAGGTCCTTTATCCCTCAGATATGTTGATCAAGATGAAGATATAGTCACCCTTAGCAAGTCAACCACTACTAGGGGCACAAAGAGATGTTGTGTACTGACTGGTATTTATTGGAAAACACTGTGGCTTCTCTCTTGCCCTTGAAACAAGTCTGGATAGAAAAACATAGGTTAGGTAAATTCTGCTGCCAAAGAAAATGTGCAATTCAGGTTTCCTGTAGAGGACAGGTAGCGTTCCTATACACTGCTGGATGAGGATTACAGTGTGCAACCCCAGCTTTCTCTTTGACCTCTTTCATGAGATATGGCCAGAAAACTGGGTGAAGGTTTTGTGATTTTGGTTGCTGGCCTGCCACCTGGGGTTTGTAAAATGGTATACATTTTACAAACCTATGTACCTCCTATGTTTTGTGTCCTGATACCTGCCCATTTTATATCTGAAAGGACATTTTTTCTCACAGTGTGACAAGAAAGTTCCTGGTCACGCATCCCTCAAGAGCCTTTTTAGGAATTGATGTTGATGACACTACCATATATATGGATAGTGCAGTGCAAGTATAAGTCATCATTCCAGGTTGTGTGTGTAGTTTTGGTTGCTTCAGAAATACCTAGGATGGATTTGGGAGAACGAGCAGCTGGACAGCTTTGTCGTTAACTGCTTTATAGGGAGCTGCTGTAGCTTTACACCCTTTAAATCCTCTTCTGCTCCCTGCACCCTGTGCTGCTCAGAGATCAAAAGCGCTGACTGGTTTTTAAATCTTTACCTATGACCTCTAGCACAGCGAGATTGTCCTGTAAATGCAGAATGGCTAACATACCCTTATTATTTATCCCTTTATTATTTTATCCCGCTCCCTATACTATATATACATATTCCCATATGTATATATGTATATGAATGTATGTTTGTGTGCATGTAATATTTTTGTGAGTATATTTACAAATGTATACATAAATAGAGAAATCAGAAATGTCAACATTGCTGAAACATTCAAACTGAAGACCTACTGTAGACCTTAATGAAGGGATTTCTGCCAAGAATAAAGACTAAGTGATGGGTTATTTAGCATAATGTTTGCATATAATGAAGTCACTTCAACAATACCACTTGGAGCACCAGTCCCAATCCATCATTAACATAACAAAGCATCAGTAAATAGCTTTTCTTTAAGTTGTTCAAAATGAGGCGTTTAGATTCTATGCAATGACAGAGATATTTAAACAAATATAAATATCTTCCTGCTGAGCTTGTTCGTCTGCATTTTAAATTTTGAAAGGGGCTCACTCATCTTGAGATGTGGGCGCTAGCAATAGCATTTTACTCTTCAGTGTGAATTTTCATGTACTCCGTCTGAACTCTTCCACCAAGAAGAAAAAAGATGAAATGAAATTAAATAATAAAATAAAATAAAATAAAATAAAATAAAATAAAATAAAAACTCCACCACCTGCATCACTCTGCATCATGGGGCAGGTAGAAATCCTCACCGGTCACCACACAGAGGTAAGACACCAACCAACCTGTGGCCCTTTTGGGGGAGCTTGCTTCACTACTGCTGTTGTGCGAGGCAGGATCAGACAGGAGAGTAGATGGTCTCAATTGCTTATTATATTCCTAACCTTAGATGCCATAGGAAGTCCCAGAGTCCATAATTGACAAGCCATGTTACTGCCTGTAGTCTTTTTCAGCTGTAGACTTCACCCCCTGACAATAACACTTCCCTACTTCACCAGGCAAATTCACTAAGGACTGTGTGGTGCTCAGATACTAGAGAAATTCTGTGGATGCTATAGAAAAATAGCAATAATTGCTATTTATAATTTATAATAATTACTAAATGCTTATGCCTGTCCATGATGTAGGAAAAAATGTCTTATATCATAATCACTTTATTTCAATAAATATTTCCCTGCCAATATAAATCATTTTATATGAGCTGATTTCAGCAATGCTTGATTTATATTGGGTGATATGTGCTTGCTATATTTTTGCTGCAAGAGAGGATGTAATAGGTGAACTTGTAATGAATCATAAACAAAAAAAAAGTATGACAGCCCATAGGCATAAAATGCTTAGTGGGAGCTGTCAGAGCTTTGGAAGAAATACATTTTTAAAATTCTTAACAGATTTGTTTTTTTCATCTTAAATTATTATCATTACAAAATAATTGTGTTTCTTTTTTTTTCTTTTTTTTTTTTTTTTCACTAAAGATAATAGTGTGTTTTACTAAAGATAACCGCAGTGTGTGCAGAAACTTGCAGGGTCACACACATTGTTGGATATTAATACCAGGACTAGAGGAACAAAGGCCTGGTTCCCTATGAAACCCCTTTTTGGTCACAGAAACTTGAAAATTTTATTTAATTGTCCTGTTTTTCACTAGAAAAGTCAAGTTAGAAAAAAAAAAAGACAAAGAAGTCTGGCAAATAATCCAGCAGAAGCAGTCTCTGACAGTAGACTTGCTTCAGTGCCTTTCCTTTCCATGAGGGTCTCACATCTCTTGGACCTAAAAAAGACATGGTGACTCTTGCCATTTAATACCCATGGTCCATGTTTGTCACCTGAAATGTCACTGCCGTCCCCTTAGAGGACATGATTCATCCCACTTATAAGACGCCAACTTTAACATGGGGTGAATTGCTCTCTGGGAGGTAGGGATTTATCTGACCAAACACAAGTGCCTATAGTAGAGGCATGTGTGTCTGAGGTAGGTGTCTGGACTCCTTTTAAACCAACAGGGAAGAGGAATTGCTTCCTACACGTCTTGTTTTGTCTTACAGAGATGTCTAACATAAGTCCTATGGATTCTCTGGACATGCCTCTTCTCTGTGTCTCTAAAGTCCAGACTTCAGCAATTACCTTGCAAACATTTCCTAGGAAAATAAGTCCCTTGTAAATCACCTTTCTCTTTATTGGGGAAAAAAAGGGGGATCCAGACACCCAACAGCCTCAGTACCTGCCTCTGAGATTAGCTTAGGTGTGATGAACATCACACAGAGGGGTTGGCTGTGGTCAGATGAGCAGTTTTGCTGCGCTCAGTTTGTTCATAGCTTCCTGCAGATGGATTGGGAGGAAGAAAAAGAAACAAATGCAGACTCCGCGGATACATATTAAACCAGTTACTCTTTTTGACGGGAAGTTTGGCCTAAGTTCAGCTTGGCCGCGCTGACTGAAGGACTCTGTGTGCTGACTGTTGAAGCTAATTTGTTTTGGAAGAGCTGCTTGTGTCGCTCTGATTAATGCTGGTTGCTTTCCTTCCCTATATCCTCCGTGGAAGTCAAGCTAATTTGGATTCACTGGCATCGCAAAGGCAAGCAACAGTTCAGTGACCCACTTGTGTAGTCTAAGAACAATGAGTTTTTTTCCTGTAAAGACGCAATTCCTGGGCCTGGCTTTCAGGGATACACAGAGGGGCACTTTGAAGGCTGGAGCTTTAGGAAAAAGCCTCATAAATCTGTGACATTTGCAGAGAGATCTTATTGCCAGGGGACCACCGTTAAAGGGCTGGCTTCAACTTTCGCACAAATAAGTCTTTAAAAAAGAAAGAAAAAGTGAGTTTCAAAATCACATTTTTATATTCTTTTAAATTTCCTAGCATGCTAAACTCTCAGAGCACTTCCTATTTATAAATGGTATGATAATTTAGATTTTCTCTTCCTCGTCCCTTTGGGTATGCCCTAAGATCCTGATTAAGCTGTCATTAAATCATTTAAAAGCTAATCATTTTAAAACTGTGGCCTGCAGCCAGTTGGCACCACAACACAATGGAACTGGACCTTGCATCTTCCCTACCTGTACGGAAATGCAGCTTCACAGCTACTTCATCTAGAACAAGGGTCTTGTAAGGCATCGGGACCAAGATGTGCTGACAATCCAGCCCTAGCTCTAGGATGCAATGTAAACCATCAAACTCACGTTGCCGTTGCTTTGCTGGGTCTGTTGAGAGTGTGAGCATGGATGAGTTTGCTGCTTCTTTGGCTAATTAGCACTTGGAAGTTTTATTTGGGGGATTATGAAGCTATTCTTGCTTCTGTCAGGTTTTGCCTGTGAATGTGATGGGAGCTGAATTAAAGCTGCCATAGGAGCTCGGAGCTCTGTAAGGACTCCAAGCAAAAGCCGATACTGAAGTGACTGTGTAATTACATGACTAAGCCTTAATCCCCTCTTCAGCAGCAGAAGGAAACTTTGCCGCCATCCAGACTCTTCACAAGTCTGCGCTGTGATATCCAGTTAGTCGAAAAGTCCTACCCAAGCTGGCTGAAGCTCGCAAACATGTCCAACTTGCAGCTCCTTCCTGTTTCTCGGTCTGCAGTGCCACTCTGAGCTTCTCACTCACTCAGAACTGATTTCTACAACTTCAAAGATTCAATTTTTTCCTCCATTTGTTTTCCTTCCACCCCTTTTTTGGCTCCATTTTGTGGCCATTGCCCCTTGTCCTGTCCCCACAAACCACTGAAAAGAGGTTGGCCAAATCCCTCTGTCTCCCACACCTCGGGTATTTATACACGTTGATGAGATCCCCTCTCAGTCTTCTTTTCTCCAGGCTGAACAGACCCAGGTCTCTCAGCCTTTCCTCATAGGGAAGATGCTCCAGGCCCCGTATCATCTTTGCGGCCCTCCGCTGCACTCTTTCCAGGAGGTCCCTGTCTTTTTGTACCGGGGAGCCCAGAACTGGCCACAGTACTCCAGGTGAGGCCTGACCAGGGCAGAGTAGAGGGGGAAGATCACCTCCCTTGACGTGCTGGCCATGCTCCTTTTAATGCACGCAAGGAGGGTGGCCAGCAGGCCACATCGCATCACCCTTCACCTTCCCTCAATGAACAGGTAGCAGCAGCAGGTGGTTAGGATGAAAGTTGTGCTTACTTCGTTCCACTCACTCCCTGGGTTGGGATTTCAGATTTCAGAGTTTTTTATTTTGCAGCAACTGCTGTTTGCGTGTTTTTGTTTTCTTTTGTTTTGTTTTACTGTTATTTTAATGCAGCCCATTTACAAAGCAGCAGCTTACTATAGGAAAAGGTGTTCAAGTCAGTGGCAGTCCAAGTGATAAATGATCTGCGTGAATGCAGCAACTTAACCTCACTGAGGTCTGAGCCATAACATTTATTTAAACCCATCCTTTTTCTGTAAATAATGGATCCGTGTGATCAAATATTTATTGGGAAAAGGTTTGTTTAGAGCCGTTGAATGTCATGCAGTTGGGTGCTCTTGCATGTGAAAGTAAAATCTTTCAAGCTATTCATAATCACAGCTGAACATCTCTTCATTTGTACCATCAAAAAGACAGTTTACTCAGCCAGGTAGTAGTTTAATCTTTCTTTTACTATAAACCAGGGCCAGGAGGATTTTTGGAAGGAAAAAAAAAATGTTACTGTGAGCTCACTTTGTATTTAAGCAGAAATCACTGCTTTCTCAAAGATAAAACAAAAAGAGGAAGGGTAGAGGAGGGGGGAAGGATATGGCAGAAGGGGTGAGGGCAAGTTTAGCAGTGAGGCATCGCTGATGAAGCTGCTCTGGCTGGCAAAAGGATGAGCAAGTCGCTGTGGTGTTTAGCAACCATACAGCAAGTGGCTTTGGATTATCCAGCACCGGGGCTGGATCACATCAAGATTTAGGAGCATTCATTACATTATGCACAGGAATCTGGATTTGGTATTTTCGAAGGCAAGGGTTTTGTGTGTGAAAGCTGAACAAGACTGATCCACGAGAGCTCGGAGATGGCAGAAGGAAATCACATACTGTCTTTTGTTACTCTTTTTTGTTTGTTTAACAAAATCTCTTTCCAGGGTACAATTTCATTTTGAGGGATCAGAGGTTAAAAAGCAATTTTCCCTCGCTGACAGCAGCATAAAGTAGTGAGTTACATTTCTCTTAATGGTCTCATTTAACTGAGGAGTGAATGGAAATTCTTGGTAACCGAGTGGAAAACCGCACTTCAAGTCATTCTTGTGCCCAGTGGCAGCATATACAACCAACTGCATTGCCCAAAGGTCAAATCTTTGAGAAATGATATTAAACATGGCATTTAAGGGGTCTTGGAATACCAGGAAGTTGGGAATTTTAAAACTCAAGATGTATACCTAACCTGACATCCGATGAAAACCAGGAATAGAAAATAAGTATCCCGGTTTGAGTCCCAGCTGTACAGCCTGGAGCAGTATTATGCTGGGCTGTGATCTTGTCAGATCTCATCAAGTAGGAAAAATGATTGGGTTTGGTCAGTGTTCATGCTGGAAACCTCTGCTGCAAACCTTCCTGTATGGGCAGTGTAGCCTTTTGCTGTTCAGTGGGTAACCCCTTCTGAGTGATTCCTTTCTGGCACAGGGACACCATCCAAAAAGTGCCACCATTCCTGAGGTACTTCATCAAGTTTTGATAATCAGCATCAGTAAAGATGCCACGCTGGTTTTGAAAAGAAAACCTGAAATTAATAATAGAATTCCAATATGGGGACATATATCCTGATTTCTGTGCCTTGATGTTTTACTTGGTTCACACAATCATCAGTTTATTGGCTCATCTTTTTAATAGGGACAGTGTTCCTGGTTTCCACTATAGTAAACTGTTTTTCCGCTGAAAATCACAAGTCACCCATGCTAGTCATATTTAAATGTTACAGAGAACCTGGGGTGTCTCAAATGGTCAGAAGGGGATGAGAAAGTAAGTGTTTATTTCCCTACTGTTTTAATAACAATATCAATGATGAAAAGAAAACAAGATGTAAGAAGGAAGAAGTTACGGATAATGAAATTGCATTTATTTCCATTTTGGCAAAACCTGAGAACACTTTCATTAAAGGTATTCTCCATATTCCTGACCTGCTGGGATACCTGTGTAGTAAAGTTATAAAATGGCCTGGTATTATGAGAATTGGAAAACAGGAATTGTTAATTATGCTCAAAAGGAGACAATAGAGTAAATTATAGTCTCACTAAACATGACTGCTGTAATGCACAAAGCTCCTGAAGACATCTTGAAATGAAGAATTAAAAGCATAAAGTTCAGTGGAGACTGGGACAAAATGGCATTTCATTTTACTTTGAAAAAGTAATTGACTATCTTTCTTTGTGAGGATAAAGAGTTTGCTTAGACAAAGGTGATGAGAAAGACATGACTTCTGGACTTCAGAAAAACATTTTCTACAACAGGATCACATAAGGATTGTCCTTATTTAGAAGATTCATAGAGAATGATGTTGTCTCAAACAATAATCGGATGCTTGTGGGTGGGCAACTGAACTGCCAGTTCAGTGTAATCAACAGCTAATGGAAAAATATTCATCTGATTCCCCAGTAAATGTCTATGTTGGATCTAAGTGATTCACTCCCAAGTCTCCGGGGTGGACTCTGAAGGATACTCCCATGAGTACAGCAGGTGATTAGACATGAACGTATGTGTGTAGATGCATAGCACATCAGGTATGGACACAGATGGCCAAATCGGTGAGATATGGACTGGCTAAGTGGGGAGAAGGAAAAAAAATATATATATATGGAAAATTGGCTTAACTGTCAGGCTTAGCAGGCTGGAAGCAGCATTCCAGCCTAGCGTGTCTGGCATGGGGCAGCTCCTAGTCTCTTCCCACAGAGACCACCATAGCAGCCCCCCACTGCCAACACTGACACCCCATTCATATGCATTGCGTTGTACAGAAACGAAATAAATAAATAAATAAATAAATAAATAAATATTTTTATTGGACTGCAGGATCAAGCAAGCCATTTTTTCTCATTATGCTTGATAGTTGGAAAGCATCAGAACTGATGGTACCTCTTTCCTATTGATCATAATCCAAGAAACATGACTTCCCAGTGAGATAAACTTGAAGTGAAAATCTTTTAATTGGCTCTTTTTATTAAAAAAAAAAAATGCAGGTAAAAGTCAGAGCTTAACTTTTAAGCTGAAAATCAGCTGCTCAGATGTATTTTTAATCTTCTTTAATGTAAAGCAGATATTTTGGACACAGATTGTATGACAGAGAGACAGTTTGCTGTGGATTTTTGTCATCTAACAGGAAAGCAAAGTTTGGGATGTAGACTCCCTGTGGACCCCCTGGTTAACAAAAGAGACTACAGAGAGAGAGATCCAGATCTTTGTAAGCCGCTAAAATAGCTTAAGTTGGGAAACATGCAGCTGGGCCTTGCACTTTGCAGTAAATTAATGTTGAATTTGTTTTGGTGCAGTTGCTTCCTTTTTCTTTGCAATATGCTCAGGCTAAAAGAGGAATGTGTGTTGAGTCCATTGATTCCGACTGTAAAAGCTATGAAGAACCAGAAATATTTATATGGCCAGATGAGACATCAGTCCTACGTATTAAACGGTTCCTAGTGCTTTTGTGAGATCTGCACCTGTTAGCTAAAGAAGAAAATTCTTTCATTGACAATCCCATCCCTTCCCCATTTCTATTATTTATTTTTATTTTTTATTTTTATTTTTATTTTTATTTTGAAGCAGCCCTGCCCATTATATTGCTCAAATACAGTTGAGTAGCTTTAAACCCAGCCAGTCCTGCCAGGTAAGCCAGCTATCAGTTCTGTCTCAGTGGGCCCAACAATTTTATCATTAATGTTTGTATTTCTTAATAGACAAATCACTAGCCAACAAGCTCTGCAGGCTTTATTCTTACATTGCAATTAACAGTGCACATGAAAAATCACATCGGTGATCTCAGTGCAATTAAACTAATCTAAAAATGTAGGAGGCTGAGGTTGCACTTGAAAAGTCTCATTCTCATTCTAGGTGAATGGGGACAAGCTTCTTTCAGACATTCACCCAAATGAAAATCTGCCACTAAGTTTTGGTTTCCCTAGGAGTGTATGAAAATCTGAGTGTGGAAACCACACTTTGCCTGGTTCTGCTCAAACTTCCAGCAGCGTCAGTCTTCTGGATTTCTATTTCTATTCATTCAGTAGAAAGAAAACCTAACCTTGGGCTTCTTTTAACCTCTATTATTGATCCTCAGGTAATATAAATTTGTGCAGCTGCCTGGAGTTAAGATTTTTACACCAGATAAGAAATGTCCCTGTTTCTGCTACATTTATAACTGAGTAGTATCAGTTGTCATAGTTTATCTATTTATTCATGGTTCATGGAGGCCATCAGCAATTAATATCAGCGTCAGCATATCTATTTCTGTATCGCTGCTTACCATATTGAAGTAATCTTTTGTCAATGTTGAGCAACCACATGTATTTCGTTACACTACCTCTAAGCTCTGGTAGGGTGAGAATCCAACTTCAAACTGTATTTTCCTGTAAGATTCGCCTTACAGATTTTCCTGTAAGGCAAGAATGTCTCTTTTACACGTATTCTCCAAGTTACTTGAAAAGTATCGGTCCCGCAGAGAAAAAGGCAAACATACACAGATAGGAAGGACTTTTTAAGCTCTAGTATTTTATCACCAAGGCACATAAAATGAAATAGATGCTCCAAAGGCAAGGAAATCCCTCTAGCGCATAGTACAAAATATGAAGGGACTTTTGCATCCACAAAGACAAAAATCCCAAGGAGAACCAAAGCGACAAAATGCTTTTCCTGAGTTTACAGGTACAGTGGCAAAGAAAGCACTGTTCCTTCACTGCCGGAGGCTTCTTGTTACATTTCTAAAGCATAAAGATTTCATGTTCTGATGTGCTTATTCTTCCCCACAGAAAAGGAGGAGAAAGCGCCTTGTTGCATGGGGGTGCCTTGAGATGATGAGGTGTCTCTGCCAACAGTGACACAAATGTTAGAAACTAGGGGACACCAAAGACCTCGTTTCATCTTTTCCTGCCTTCCTCCTCATGGACCCAGCCTTTAGTAAGTGGTCGTGCCAAGTGTGACGTTTCCCAGTTTGAGAATCAGGTGCTAGATGCCCTTCTCCAGCAGAGCACTTTTATGTCCTAATGGTATCAATATCAGTGTCCCTTACTCCAACAGAAGCTCATCCTCAGAAACTCATCCTGGAAAACTCAGAGGAACCAGAAGGCCAGCAGATAGGTTGGTGGGTTAGAATCATAGAATTATAGAATGGTTTGGGTTGGAAGGGACCTTAAAGACCATCTAATTCCAACCCCCTGCCATGGGCAGGGACACCTCCCACCAGACCAGGTTGTCCAAGGCCCCATCCAGCCTGCCCTTGAGCACCTCCAGGGATGGGGCATCCACAGCTTCTCTGGCAACTTGTGCCAGTGCCTCACCACCCTCTGAGTGAATAATTTCTTCCTAAATTTCTTCCTGGGTTCCTGACCCTTGCACAGGGAGACAGTTTCAGTACAAGACTGCACCATTGGTGTCCACCTGCCTTCCTGGTTAGGTAGTGGGGAGACTGGAGCAGACTGGGACTGAGGTGTTCTGTGGAATTATCTTAAAAGACTAGCAAACATCTAAAGTAAGCATGCCTTAATCATAAAGCACAACTTAATTATTATGTTGTGGTTTTTTGTTTGTTTGGTTTTGTTTTTTCTAAAGACAACTCATAAGAAAAATAATTATAGGATGGGTGAAAAATCCATTTTATTTTGTAGGTCACAATAAATACCTCAGTAGCTCTTGTTTTAGTGGGTCCATCTTGTGTATATTCTCCATAGCTTGCCTTTTTTTTTTTATTATTATTATTATTATTGGCCTAGTGAGGGGCAATGTATCATTCCTTTTTTATAGACAATAGTACTGTCCATTTATGAGAAACAATGCTTGCATCAGTTCCTTTATACTGTCAAAGGCCTTATTCTAACACAGATCTGAAGCATATAAAAAAATAAAACATACTCCAGTTTTTATTTATCTTTACTCTTTAGGATCTGTCCTAGAAGATATTACTCTGCTCTGGAAATACTTCCCCCACTCCCCGCTCCCCACACTTTTTCTTTTTTTTTAAAGAGTTTAAAGAAAAGAAAATCATCTGCAAGGATATAGTAGCTTAGGGCTTCCACTGATGTTAAAGTTATGTTTCTCTTTGCCATTAATGGAAGTGAAATAGAGCGCTGTCTCTTACACAGGTCATATTTGCTGATTTAATAGTACTGGGGACAGTTCAGGCAGGTAAGTTTATTTTTTCTAAGTGGAGGAATCTGGAATTCCTCTCATGGCCTCTAAACTTCCCCTGACCCTCTCCCCAGCTGTGTCTTTAAAAGATAAAGGGGTTGTTATTGAATATTTAGGAGCGTAAGAATGTAATAATGACTGCTTTCAGCTATCACCAATATAATCAAAAATGCCATGATCGATTTTTCTATAAGTTCTAGTTCCTTTGGCCTAAAAGGAATACAATGCCATGTAACATAACTGAACTACCATATCAAATAACAGGGCAACCTCTCTGAAGACTGTTAGAAAACTTTACATTGACAAATTGCAGGTACCCACCCAGACATGATCTCTCAGTGAAATAATCATTTAATTCTGTTAGTGCTGGTAAAGGCTTCAGCAAGGCTGTGCCATCCAGTGGCTCTCATTTCAAAGCCCAGGCCAGTTAGTGTGAGTGGGAAAGCAGCAGGAGAGCTCTAAGGGCCTGCAAGCCTGACTGTGGAGGAGAGATTAAAAAAAAAAAAAAAAAAAGTCGGTTAGGCTAAAAAAGACAAGATGGAGGGGATGATAACAGTCTACGGGTACATAAAAGTCTGCTCCAAAGAGGAAAAGAATAATCATTGCTTTTTTTTGTTTATTACAGATGGAAAGAACAAGAAGTAATGGGCTTAAATTGTAGCAGGAAAGAATCAGGGTAGATACTAAGAAAAAACTACCTAACGATAAGGAACATGAAATACTTTCTGGGGAGATTTTAGAGTCTCCAGCACCGGATATCTGTAACAGTATCTTGTGAAACATATTTCAGGGATGGTGTTTGCATAATTGCTTTTACTCTTGCCTGTCAGATCACACGGCAAGGTGCAACGTAAATAGGACATGTTCATATTGTATCACAAACCATCATTATCTAATCAGAAAATGTTGCAGCCATGAATCATTCTTTGATTTGTGTTCTCCTCTTCTCTTCCTCCACCTCCTCCCCTCAAAAAAAAAAAAAAAAAAAAAAAAAGTGTCTTCCTGTTAGGCACCGTCTTTAGGGACCAAAATCACTGATTTGTTTTGACAGAGGTGGTGAGACTCAGCATCTTCTGTCAACTCTGGTTAGAGAGGTGGTTGGTTACAAACAAACAGGAGTCATTAAGATTAGGGATTATGTTTTCAGTAGTGCTTTGGATGACGTTGTTGAGCCACACAGGTGAGGGGTGTGGGAGCTAGGTTGGCAAGGCACCTTCCTTGAAGAGTAATAGATAATGATGTTTGGCCAGCACATGGGTTGGAAATAAAGAGGGTTTGTAGGAAGAGGTTAAACTTATATGCTGTTCAGGTGGAAAAACATCTATACTACTCAATGAAATAAGACTGAGGGCTGTCCTGTGGCCCCACCAGCTGATTGTGTCCCCGCAGTTATATTGTCTGCCATGCCAGAAGAAGGTGACAGCATCCAAGTTGTCCATGAGGAATGGTTCTTGGCATAGGCTTCTGGAGACCTGGGTCATTCTTTGGGAGAACAGGACAAAGCTGCATCACGAAGCATGGCAAGAGAGATGCATTAAAGCATTTAATGCAGCAAATGCATTAAACTCGCTGGTTTGACCTTCCAGCTTGGCTTTGGACCCACCTCACTTGTACAGACACATCTCGAGGTCACTCTGCCCTTGGCTGACCATGGTTACTGTCATCGGACCTGCTCTGCTCATGCTCGGGTGGTGTGAGACCAAGCCCTTGTTGGTGAGGGCACTTCCCAGCTCACCTCGCTGTCACCCTCTCTTTGAAGTAGCTGCAGTGTGGTCAGCAAGGATATTTATTTTACACTTATTTTACTACTGTTGTTGCTTTTTCATAGCTGTAAAGGAGTTCTTGATTTGATATGAAAGGGTTGGGTTTTTCAGTGCTAAGAAGAGAGAATAGAAGCTGCATTGAAGAGGTGACTGAGGCACTTGTTGGACCCCTAGGCTCTGACAGAGACTAATCCCAAGTAAAACGGGGAAACAAATCTTTTTCTACCACGATCACATAGGTGATGGTCGTTAATTGCTGGAGGACAGACAGGGGGAAGACATGACATATTAACGTATCCACCTGGAAATTTATCTCAGACAGAAAAAGAATGCTGAATACAGGTACTGCTTGCATAAAGCCAAATCGTGTTGGCAGGAGGGACATTAACTTCTAAGTATTGCACATTAGGAAGGTTTAAACATAGCAGTGGACCAGCAGCATGCAATAAAGTCAGACCCAAAAGTCGAAGGATTTGGAAATGAGAGCAGCATGCCCACCACCAGGCAGCAGATTGATCTGTGCAGCGGAAAATGAGGCCACGGAGTAGCAGGAGGTGAGAAACAAAATCCAGTGGATCAGGGCCTGCATTGTTTTAATTCACATTTCTCTGTAATTACTTTCCGGCATGCAGTGGAAGAGCCTCAAAGTCAGATTCTGCTCTTGATGTCGTCGTCGTGCACTGGGAAGAGCATCATGGAATTAGGATACCAGAAGTAATCTGGTATGAGGAGAGCAGAATACATCCCACCATCTGACACTGCTACTTCCCGACCAAGTGAGGGATACTTTCTACTTTCTCAGCCCGCAAGCTGTTGCCTTTCTGAGCGGAGCTGTAGTGAAATGCCTGCGGTGTCTGCGGGCTACGGCACACCGTGTGTTGCACAGCAGCCTGCTGCATCAATAACCATTACCATATACATCCAGTGGCTACCAGGAATTAGATTACTTCTGCAGCATGTATCCCCAGTGTCCTTCAGCAGCATTGCCTTCAGCGACAGGCAGCATGGGTACTGGTTTACTGCTCTGCTGCAGCCTCCCTTGTGTTTTAGCATCCAAAGCCAATTAGGATTGAACAATAGGAAGAGGATGTTGAATGAATGTTCTCAAACAGATCATAAAATACTGGTGGACATGCTTTGTTTGCAGAGGCGGAGGAAATGTTGACCACCGTGTAGCCATCCACAGATGGTTCTTCAGTGAAAAACAAACATACACTTGCAGGGCAAACTTTACTTCATTTTTTTGTTTGTTTGTTTGTTCAATGGTTTTGTTTGTTTGCTTTTGTTTTGCTGCCTTTTTTTTTTCTTTTCTTTTTTTTTTCTGGTCAGTCTTCTAAATACAGTTCCAATTCCTAAAGAAGTCAGTAGTCTGTCCTCATAATACTTCTTTCCAGAAGGCAAAAAAGGATCATTTCAGATCTACCACTGGAAACAAAAGACAGATTCATCACCGGAAGGCAGAAGAGAAGACATAGTTTTGATTCTATGCACTGACCTTATGGCTCTTCACCTACTGTTCACATTTTGTAACCAATCTTCTATCCCTTTGGGTTGCTTATCTCCAAATAACAGAGAGAGGGATTTTCAAACATACGCCACGGTCATTTCACTTCCTTGCCTATGGCTACGTAGAAGAAGAGGAGGAGCAACAAAACACCGGAATCACCACTTCTGTCTGAGCCTGGATCATCCCACCGAGATAGCCAACAGACTCCTTGTCATTCACCAGCCTGTTATGTGACTGAACCCACCGGGAGCAAGATGAAAGATGGGGAGGGATATACTAGGGGCAGAGCTGCACATGGAAAGGATCAAAGCATCTGTGAAGCCTGCAAAGTCTGGTTAACTTTGGAACTATTTAACAGACAACATCATGATGTAGAAGTGCTTCAGTAGTTGACAAGAGTACCGAAAACATGCTTAACCTCTGTCGCACGGTGCCACTGCAGGTTCCCTAAGGGTCCCAAGAAAATGAGTAAATTTGCTTGCACCCTGCCATGGCTGAGCTGGTTCCAGCTTATCACCTTGCTAACAAGATGTACTGATGTACTGGTACTTGAAAGCACTATCGCATATCAACCTGGTAAAAGATTCTGATTGATTAAGCTCTGTTGAATTTTGCTGTGACAACAAAGGACATTACTGTCCCCAGAGCTGATGTCCCCATGGGCAGAGACTTGGTAGAATGGAGGCTGCAGGAGGAAATGGATAAATGGATGCCTATGCCCCAAGGAGCATTGGTGGTGGGATGTTTGTAGCACTTCTCTGTTGGTACGGATTGTCCATGCTGGACAGGACTGGCAGGTGAGACACAGAGTTTTCAACCAAAATAAAAGATTTCTTCAGTTGCATTTTTTTCAGTATCCTTTTAATAATTGATTTCATCATTGAAGATACCTAATTTCAATCCCGAGAGAGGGAAAAAAAAAAAAAAAAAAAAAAAAAGCCTTAACCAGCCCTTTGATCTGATCTTTGATTTGTTGTACAGACGTGTTCACAAGGCATCCAGAAAATATATAGTTTTCTTAAGACATCCCAGTTACTTAAGACTAAACCACAGAAATGGTATTGGGCCGCCTTACGCCCAAGAGATCTGAAAAAGGCAAAGGTGTTACTCACGTCCTATATACTCACGTCTATTCATATAGAATTATTTATTTATTTATTTATTTCTGCTTTCAGTAGTGGAGGACTGTGTTGCAAATCCCATCACCCGTCTCATCACCCATCCCATCAACATCTCGGAGGGCCCTAAGTCACCCCTAGCAGGGAAAGGTTCAGCAAGGTCCAAATGTAATAGCTGGTATCATCCCCCCATTTTTGCTAGTTTGATTTGATTCTCTCTGTTTCAGAGAAAAAGATGAGAATTTTATATACGCCCTGTGAAAATTATTCTTTATTTCTCTCTAGCAGCCCTGTCAGTTGCTTGACAGGCTTACTGAAAGTGGTGGTTTTTTGTGAAGTATTAAGTATTCCCTACCATGAAATTAGTCCATTACTACTTGGTTTGTCTTCACTAGATATTAAAACAAATAAAACAAATGTCTCTTTTTTTTACAGACTTTATTTATTTATTTATTTATTTATTTATTTGTATTTACAGGCAATTAACCTGTCTCCCATGGCCCTATTTTCTCCCATTTTTTCCAAAGCTTTTCATCTGCTGGTAGATCTTATTTACCAAACTTTCCTATAACTGTGGGTGCTCTCCTCCAAACTCACTTATTTACATACAAAGCAAGTCAACTTGTCCCCCTTTGATGATCAAGAAGAAGACAGAAGGAAGAAATGAGTCCCTCAAAATAGTTTTATATATCACTACTCCACATACTGAATCCGTAATTCAACATATGGAATTATGTTGTATTCCTTACCCTTGCTTCTGTAAATCAAAAGCTGTTTCCTAAAAGGTTTAGCCATCCCTGCCATTTCCAGGAGAGGGGAGGAGGGGACAAATGGCATTAGTGGCTCTTCATCTATTTGAGCAGACTCTTCCTCTGCTTAGCTGTCAGCACTTCCAGGTTGCCTAAAATGAGCAAAAATATTCAATTCTTTTATGTAATGCTCTTTTCTGGACAAATGCATGAAAATCAAGTGAGGTTCGTATGTATACATCCTTGAGTAGAGCTTGCCCTGTGGGGAAGATGTCTTTGTGACCTCAGCTGGTGAGCATCCGGTACCCAGAAGCACTGAGTATGTGGTAACCCTTGTAATTCATGTCCTGTGTGCACAGCAGCAGATGCTGCTCTTGACATAAAGCTAACCTTCCATTAAATCTCACTCTTTTTTGTTTGTTTTATTATTTCTCCTTCACGGCATTCGCCATCAGAGCGCATCAATGGTTCATTTAAAATTTTTTATTCCCAGGTCTGCAAGGTCTCTTGGGCCAAACTTATACATGGTTTTATTTCTCACTCTTTCCTTTTTTTTTTTTTTTTTTTTTTTTCCTGCAACCAAACAGAAAATTGCTTTTCAGGGTGAAAAGCTGCCTTCCCCTTGCGCTTTTACACTCAAATCTGCCTTAAACTGAGGAATGAGCATGATGAATCACTGGCAAAATTGTGACTCCTTGAAGCACTTAGGAAGAAGGAAGTTCCTTGATATTTCATCGCTTAAGCATTTTTCTCACATTCACAATCAACAAGATTTCCTGTTTTTCACTCAGTGAAGTTCTTCAGTTGTTTACCCCTTATTCAGGTAGAGTTCAGAGGTGGTACTGTGAAAGGCACTGTTTCGCCTTTAAAATCCCATTTAAATTTGACAGAATGATGCAACTGAGGAGCTTCCAGGCCTTCCAACAGTCATGAAAAATGTATGCCATCCTTTACCAAACAATATTCAGAGTGCCAATTGGAATTACGAATGAAAGAGGTGTTTACTGTGCAGGTGGGGTGTTTTCTAGGTCTTAGTGAACAAAGGATTAAACCAGGGTGAGTTATTTCCTCTCCTTGTACAGTTGCCCAAGATGAATCAGCTCCTGGGGTGCAGTGAATATGGAGAAGGAAAACTGGAGTCTACATCCAAGATTACAGGGCTGGCCTGAGTACAGGATGTAGAAAGTTTTCAGGGGAGAGCCTCCATTTTCCATTACTTTTCTTCTGCTTATTTGGCCTTTAGTGTCTGTTGGTGTGAGACCCCCTCTACATTCTATCCTTCTACCCCATTTCTTCATAGTCAAAAATTTGGCAGTGAATTTTGCAAATAATGCTGCAAAATAATCTATGTTTTTTTTCAACCCTGACACCTTCCTGAGTGTTTCACTGAGCAAAACAGGCAGCTGCCTCCTCTTCTTCAAGCCAGAAACCCACTGCCCATACTGCCCACCACCAACAAGCCTTGTCACAGCCACGATTCATACGCTGTCTCAAGGCTGGTTTTTGAGCCTCAGCAAATCCTCCTTCATTTTTTCTGGAGAGGGGGAGACGCAGCCCTTCTCTTCACAAACAGGAAAAAATACACAAAATCCACGATGCTTTTTGGCTAACCAAATGCAACCTCAGTTTGTTGTTCACTGAAAATCATTCCTCTGCTTGCTTTGCGACCTTCAAATAGAAGAACACTTTTGTTTGCTGTCCCACACTATGTAAAGAAATCTGGCCTTGTGACGTATCCTACTTGTATCCTTGTTTGGCATTTCTAAATCCTTTAGGCCCAAATTATGGAAGTTATTAAAGAACCTAATTCCTGCTAGATTAAGTGTGACAGAAGGATTGTACTACCAGTGCAAACTGTGTGTCATATCTAGTATGCTAAAGGGTGGTACTGGGGGGAGAAGTGCCTTTGAGTAAAGCAGCTTGAAACAGAGCCTAATTGAAATATAAGGTTCTTTAATTGCATTAATGAAGCTCATAATAGGATTAAAACAATTGTTCCTTTCTCTTTTATCTTGAAGCTTCTTCTTTTTTTTTTTTTTTTTCCACATAAATTCCGTAATTACATCTGCTTGTGCTTATTTCCAATTTTCAGTCATAACTAAAAAACAAGGGGTAGCTATTTTCATCTGAGCCCACCTCCCAAGGAAGAATGGTCCAGAAAAGGCAAACGTCAAAGTATTTCCTTGTCTTTATTAGAAGAGGTGTCTGGTGTTGTGTATCCAAAAAGAAGGATCAAATGGCCAAAACGAAGGAGCAAAACACAGCAGATAAGCAAAGTATCCTTGTTATCTGTACTAGTTACCAAGCAAAACTGTGGTTTAAGTAGTTGGATTTACAGCTAAATAATGCTAAATTTTGGTCTCTGTTTACCCTTCCCTTCCCTTCCCTTGCCTTCCCTTCCCTTCCCTTCCCTAGTAAATTTTTGGAAAGGAAGAAGACTGAAGAAAGAAAATAAGGTATAAGTTACTGTTTCTCTGTGACAAACGTGGCTCAAATTTCTTCTACAGTACTACTGGAGTAAATGCAGTAATCAGTACTTACTCCAGTGTACACTTGTATCTTCAAGGCACTGAAAGCAGAACTTCACCCTCTGTGACTGGCATCAGCTCCCTCCCTCCCTCCCTCCCCCAGAGTGCTTACACTTTTAATTTTCAGGCGCATCAGATTAAATTATCAGGAGCTGTATTTCATTAAATGCTACAATGGACCTTAACAACTCAGAACTCCCTTGAAGGCAGCATTCTTGCAAATGTCATTCAGCTGATCAGATTTTTATAAATTTGTACTTTGGTACATGGCATTATGTACCATCCCTGCTGTGCTTCTGAGAACTGTAAATGCAATTGGTTTTTTGTTGTTGTTGTTGTTTTTTCTTTTAAAAGGAAAGTGCTGGTTTTCTGTAAAGTCCCTTTAAATCGATGTATCTTCATCCCCTCATCTCACATACAGTAGTTTCTTTCCTGTATTTCTGTTGTATGTTAACATTAATGCAAAATAGGAAAATGACCTTGAACAAAAATTTAAACCTGTATCTTCTCACAGAACAAATGTAAGGCTGGGGTGGAAAGGGCGTTTTGAGCTATTGAAAATTGTTCAAAGGATAAAGAGATCATTGCACATAAAATGTAAATGCATCATAGGCTATTTTTCAACTTTATATCACTCCAGCCTGACAATTACACATGTAGGTATAGAAATATTTCCTTAAACACTCTTTATAAGTGCATAAATTGAAATAATCTCAAGGAACTCACAGTCTTTTTGTAAATTTTGTTTTTCATTCATTCCATACTTGCACATGGATTGCCGCTCTTTATCCAGACTGGGTGGCATTTTCTAAGGTCATGAAGACCTATAGGTGACACGTTTACTCTTTCACCTCAAGCACCGTTGTGGGCTGTGTAACAAAGTGCTGGAGCACATCATCATATTGGTGTAATTAATTAATCTGAGGATAGGAGAAGAGGATATACTATTTCTCCCACTATAGAGTTGAGAAATTGGCATGTAAATGTGGAATTCAACTAAATTTATTTTTTGTAGGGGAAGAATGGGATTAACCTGACAAAAGACAGAAATACTCAGCTAGTCTACATCTGAAATGGTTGCCTACTCTTGCTTTGTGGTCAGGGAACAGAAATAGATACTTTCACAGCACAACTTTTAGGGAATCAATGCAACGAAACATGGAAGTGATATTTATTTTAAACAAAATTTATCTCAGTGACTAGCTCTCACTCATACTCACTGTCTCATAGATTTTGCTCACACTTGAGCACCCACATGCTATAATCCATATAATCATAACAAGATCATCACTGAGGTGTGTGCGTCAAGTAGTCTGGACAGGATGACTTGTGTAGGACAGGACAATCATCACCAGCTCATATCCTCACTATGTCCTCTCTATGTTATTCTACAAAACGCTGTTCATGTAGAATCACAGAATGGTTTCGGTTGGAAGGGACCTTCAAGATCATCTAATTCCAACTCCCCTGCCGTGGGCAGGGACACATCCCACTACACCGGGTTGCTCGAAGCCCCATCCAGCCTGGCCTTGAGCACCTCCAGGGATGGGTCATCCACAGCTTCTCTGGGCAACCTGTGCCAGTGCCTCACACCCTCACAGCAAAATATTTCTTCCTAATATCTAATCTAAATTTACCCTCTTTTAGTTTAAAGCCATTTCCCCTTGTCCTGTCACAACATTCCCTGACAAAGAGTTCCTCCCCAGCTTTCCTGTAGGCCCCTTTAGGCACTGGAAGGCCACTGTAAGCTCTCCCCGGAGCCTTCTCTTCTCCAGGCTGAACAACCCCAACTCCCTCAGCCTGTCTTCATAGAAGAGGTGTTCCAGCCCCTTGATCATTTTTGTAGCCCTCCTCTGGACTTGTTTTAATACTTCCATGTCCTTTTTGTGCTGGGGGCTCAGAGCTGAATGCTGGGCTCCAGGTGGAGTCTCATGAAAGCAGAGCAGAGGGGGAAAATCCCCTCCTCAGCCTGCTGGCCACACTGCTTTTGGTACAGCCCAGGATATGCTTAGCTTTCTGGGCTGCAAGCACACATTGCCGGCTCATGTTCAGGTTTTCCTCCATAAGTACTCCCAGGTCCTTCTCCTCAGAGCTGATCTCAATTCACTCTCCACCGAGCCTGTATGTGTGCTTGGGATTGCCCCAGCCCAGCTGCAGGACCTTGCACTTGGCCTTGTTGAATCTCATGAGGTTCGCATAGGCCCACCTCTAAGGCCTGCCCAGGCCCCATTTTGACCATAGCACACAGCTTGGTGTCACTGGCAAACTTTATCACTCTGGTCACTTTTTTCGCAAGGACCTTGCGCGGATAGGCTGCAGCGAGGGCTCCTGGCAGGAAGACAAACGGAGCCAACCCCCCCAGTAACGCGGCACAGAGCCGCTTAGTCAGAGCCCACCTCCCCTTCTCTTCCCCTCCCCTCCTCTCCTCGGGGAACTCTGCCCTGTTGCACCTAGAATTCACCATGGTGGGCACCCGTCGCAGCGGCTGGTCCGAGGCAGCAACCCAAATGGAGGAGATGCTGCCTCTCTGGGCTCACGTGGGCACCCAGGAGGATCCCCTGAGGGGGGAAGTGGCAGTCCAGACAGGTGACTGCGGGGAGCTCCGGAATCTGGAGGCCCACCAGGGTCCTGAGGGAAGAGAGGGCTTTCATGGGTGCAGGCGTCCTCGAGCAGGTGGCTGGGCTGCAGCGAGAAATCGGCAGCCTGAGGGGATCCTGGGAGTCGCTGAGGGTGACAGGAGGTGTCAACCTGCCCCTGCTGATGCCGAGTAGCCTCCTCCTAAGTCCCTGCAAGGGGTAGTAGCTGACCCAGCTGATCCCATGCAGGACAGAGGGCTTGAGGGCTTTACTATTCACAAGAGAAAAGGGGCTGGACTCTTGTCTCAGCTTGAAACAGAAAGAAATCTGCCCCCAACACCCACGGTGCCACCAACCCCCACGGTGTCCCTGGGTAATAGATTAGAGGCTCTCAGGGAGGAAGAGGAAGAGGTTGAGGGTCTGGACGGTAGTTCGAAGCTGGGAAGCAACCCTGAGAAGCGTGTCAAGATTGGTGGAAGTACTGAGCATAGGGAGCGGGGCCAGACGGGGCACTGCATCACAACCAGTGCCACAAAAAAAGAGCGGAGAGTCTTAGTGATCGGAGTCTCCTTGCTGAGGGGCAATGAGGCTCCCGTTTGTTGCCCAGCTAACCTATCCAGAGAGCTGTGCTGTCTTCCTGGGGCACGTGTCAGAGACGTTAGGATGGCTCTGACACAGCTCGTTAAACTGGAGGACTACTATCCTCTTGTTGACATTCAGATTGGATCCCGGGAAGCTGCAACTAGAAAAATGAGGAATATTAAAAAGGACTTTGCATCCTTGGGGAGGTTGTTGAAGGGATCGGGGGTGCTGGTAGTGTTCTCCTCTGTCCTCCCACTGGGTGACTGAGACCCAGAAAGAAGGAGAACGGGAAAGGTGAACGACTGGCTGAGGGGATAGTGTTTGGACCAAGGATTTGGGTATTTTGATCTTTGGCATTATTTTGTGAAGCCGGGTATGTGGGCTGCTGACCGACTCCAACCCAGCAAGTGGGGCACAAGTGTGTTGGGGAGCAAGCTCTCTAGGCTGATTACCAGGGCTTTAAACTAGGTTTGACGGGGGAAAGGAGGGGAGCTAAAAGTGACAGAGGAGGGCTGGGGGAAGTTGTCACTGCTGTCACTGTTGAAGATAGTAGGGAAAAACCTCTCAGTTGGCCCATAGTATTGTCTGAGGGCTCCTCAGAGAAGGTAACAATCCTGATCCCCTGTCCGGAATCTTCTTCTTGCATCCCTCCAGGGGTAACTGCGCCTGCTGCTTCCCTAAAGTGCCTGTACACCAATGTGCGGAGCATGGGAAATAAACAGGATGAGCTCGAGCTCTGTGTTCAGACTTAGGGACGCGATCGCGTTGCGATCCCTGAGACGTGGTGGGACAGCTCGCATGACTGGAATGATGTCATGGAGGGCTATATCCTCTTAGGAAAGACAGGCTCGGGAAGAGAGGGGGTGGGGTAGCCCTTTACGTGAGGGAGCAATTAGGGTGTACGCAGCTCCACCTGGGGGAGAGTGAAGGACAAGTGGAGAGCTTGTGGGTGAGAATTAAGGGGCGGGCTGGTATGGGGGATACTGTTGTGGGGGTGTACTACAGGTCACCAGAACAGGAGTAGGAGGTTGATGAGGCCTTCTACAAGCAGCTGGTAGTAGCCTCAAGATCACGGGCGCTGGTTCTCATGGGGGACTTCAATTATCCAGACAAGAAGGAGGATCCGGGAAACTACAGGCCAGTCAGTCTCACCTCTGTCCCTAGAAAGGTGTTGGAACAGCTTGTTCTGGATGCCATCTCCAAGCAATTGGAAGAGAAGAATGTTACGAGGAGTAGTCAGCATGGATTCACCAAGGGGAAGTTGTGCTCGACCAACCTCGCTGCCTTCTGTGATGGCATCACCAGCTGGGTAGATGGGGGGAGAGCAGTAGATGTCATCTACCTTGACTTTAGCAAGGCTTTTAATACTGTCTCCCCTGACATCCTGATAGCAAAGCTGAGAAGGTGTGGGACAGAGGAGTGGACAGCGAGGTGGGTTGATAACTGGCTGACTGGCCAAGCTCAGAGGGTGGTGATCGGCAGTGCAGAGTCTGGCTGGAGACTTGTGACTAGCAGTGTTCCCCAGGGGTCAGTGCTGGGTCCGGTCTTGTTCAACATCTTCATCGACGACCTTGATGAGGGAATAGTGTCTGCCCTCAGCAAGTACACTGATGACACAAAGCTGGAAGGAGTGGCTGACACGCCAGAAGGGGACAGACAGGACAAGGGGCAGCGGCCACAAGATAGAGCACAGGAAGTTCCACACCAACATGCGAAAGAACTTCTTCACGGTGAGGGTGACGGAGCACTGGAACAGGCTGCCCAGGGAGGTTGTGGAGTCTCCTTCTCTGGAGATATTCAAGGCCCGTCTGGATGCCTACCTGGGCAGCCTGCTCTGAGGAACCTGCTTTGGCAGGTGTGTTGGACCTGATGATCTTTCAAGGTCCCTTCCAACCCCTTCAATTCTGTGATTTTCCATGGTGACCTGTAATTTCTATAATCCTTTCTCTAATGTTTCTTCTTTCTCACAGAGAAATACCAATCTTAGTATTACAAAGCTCCAGAAGTTCATCTCAATCCCACAGGAGACATCTAAAATTTATCAGGCGAATGGCTGTCTTTGAAAACCTATTTCCTCTTCTTGACTGTAAAGAGGAATGAGAATGTCTAGGTTGGCCAGATTTATCTCCCTCTGAACCAGTGCTCACCTGATTGTCAAGGTTTGCTTCATCATCACTTGAGAAAAATTAGTGCCTTAGCAGTTGAGTCATCCTCCCCATTTTTAAGATCAACTTCAGGGTGCAATGACTTACATTCTTGAGGACAATTAATTTGATTAATCACCTGTCTTTTAGATTTCTAAGATCTAGTGAGTCCACTTCACACTATGTACCTTCATACCCTCCATAACCCTAGTTGCACTCAGTAACAGAAGTAAATATGCTCACGCTCATACAGAAGACAGGATGGCAAGATCAGTGGAATCCATTGTGCTGATGCTACTAGACTTTGCTGAAGTGTCTGACTTCCTACATTGTTAGGTGTCTGATGCAGCTGTTCTGCCTCCAGAATCTGTGGTATCTCTGTCTAGTGCTGATCTGTCAGGATATTCTAGCTCTCATAACCACTATGTTGGATTTCCCAAGATGGCTTTCAGAAGATACCACAAGAGACATGCAAGCTGGCATTAAATCTTGCTCTTCCATGTAAACATCTTAGTAACGAGAATTTTTCTTCTCCCCTCAATAGAGAGTCTATGCTATGACTGTACAGATCAGATTTAATCTTGGAGATTCTTGTCCTAAAGGTCTAAACTAGCAGTTGGAGGGAAGTGGAAGAGTGTGTAAACATTCACCTTTCCCCATGGCCAAGTTTGCAGAAGTTTTTAAAATTTTCCTCTTTCAGTACAGAGTCATGATTATGGTCAAGACTGAGAATTATTGAATTTATTTTTCGTGGCTTTGTTGGTAAAATGGATGACAATTTTCAGGAAAATGTAGATTTTCCTAGTGACTACCAGAGTACCTTTGGGGTTCAGTCTTTCATGGGTCTTACATCAACTGATTTCTGTCCTAAGATTTCCATAGAAAGTTATTTAACCTTAAATTGCTGGAGCATTGAGCTGATAAATATTGAGTTTTGCTGATAGCTATTGAGTTTTTCTAATTAGCAGGCTTTGTTGCCAAAACTGACAAAAGACCGTGTTCGCTGACCACTTAAGGCTCTTCCCACATGAACTATGACCTTAAACACTGGTACTACGATGACCTTTTTTATTTTTATTTTTAATTTTTTTACTAAGTTCTGAGTTAAAACAACAACAAAAAAAGTTTTTACATACTGTCCCTTACAACAGTCACCATTAGTTTATTTCCACTATTTGCTTTGCAGAAAGAAAAAAAAATATATCTATGGGACAGGCAAACAAGGGAAAGCAGATAAATAACTCCATGGTAAATTTGGAGGATTTCATTCAAATAATTGCTGTGCTGCAGACTCTTTGACCTCAGTGACATGAGGCAGACCTTCTGTGGGAAAGATGTGTCAATAAAGCTGTAGGTGTATTTTTATTATTTTTATACTTGTTTAAATATAGGTAAATGAATGTATGGAGGAATGCATGGTTCTCCTTGATGAAATGTAACTGATAGGAAAATAACATGTACAGTGGGTACCTCGTGGTTTCCCAAGTGAATTAATTAGTGCTATGATTTGTTTTGTTTGTTTGTTTTTAAAACAGTTGTGCCTGCAGCAAGGCATTCACCAGTATCTAAATAGCCCCCAAAATAATGACCCTAAGTAGCATTATTTAACTAAAAAAAAAAATGTTTCAACGCAGATCAGATCAGATCTACTGTCCTAATGACAAGCACACTCTATGATCTCAAAAAAAAAAAAAAAAATAGTTGTGAGGAGAATTACATTGAGAAAAATAGCAAGTTTGTGAGCAGTTCAGCCGTTACCGGAGCCGGAGCCATATGAGTGTGTGAGATAGACTGCCATGTTCTTCTCCTCTTGGGATCCATTTGTGCATCACCTTTAGAAAATATACGGCATGCTGCATAGATGTTCTGCAGCAAAACCTGTGTCCTTTTGATGTATGTGAAATCATAATGTCACAGGGTTTTTTTCTGCCAAACCGAAACTATTCAGCTGCTCCCTGCGAAGTTTAGTTCTTTTTATGTAACTGGCTTGTGGAAGGAAATGTATGTATCTATTCCACCGCGAATGGACATTTCAGCAGGTGTCAGGTTATAAAATCACTTTACACCACTTCTTCGAGTCAGTTTATGATGACTGGATATTGTGCCTTTGGTCCATGATATGGGGCATTGCCATATTGATTAAATGCCTTAGGCTGTTACAGGGGAAAAAATAAGGATATTTAATCAATAGACCTGCACTTTAGTTACTGTTCCTGTCAGGCTGGAACAGAAATAGCTCAGGGAAGGGGCAGCCTCTCATACAGTGTGAGGGAGTTAAAGTTTGAAGAAAACTAAATAATGCCTTTCCAGCCCTGTGAGTGAAGATAATCAATTTAGCAATCACTGGTGCCAAGACTGAGAGCCAGGATCAGCATGGCTTAGGGGTTCAGAAGGGAGTACCCAGGAAGTCGTGGCTAAAACACCAGTGAAATGAATGCTGTTCATTGCCTCTGGTCTGTCCAGATTCTGAAATTACATTTATGAGGATTAATTACCTCTCAAGATAAAACATCTTTTTTTAGTGAGCTAGTTCAGGGGACAAGTCTCTCCACTTATGCACTAGAGTAAAAATGAAGAAGAAATTTTCCCTCGAGTGCCTGAGTTTGTTATTGAGCCTCATGACTGTGGTATTTTCTTGCCATTGTTTCGCTGTTATTGTGTTGCTGTAACACAAGGCCTATATCTTTGCATATAGGATATATTTGGATATATTCCCTGAAGAGCAGTCAAGCAGATGTGATTTATCTCACTTAATTTAAGATGCCTTCAGTGTAAAAGCCTGCATTCACATGTACAGTCAATGCTTTCATTACAATCAGTGCACAGAAACAGGCACATTTAGAGCACAGTTTGTCCCATCTATTTTCAACATTTATCCCTGGCTGAGATGGTCCACAACGATCTTGTCCTTGCCTGTCTCTCCCCACTGAAAAAAAAAAAAAAAAAAAGGGAGCCTAGGGTAACTAGTTCTGAAGTTCTTCCACCCAGTAGACATCTAGGACAAGTGAATCTTGTCTCATAGGATGTGAGAGGAGGTTTTAATTCTGCATTATAATAGTCAAGAATAGACATCTCCTCTGTTACATTTTAAAAAATCCAGATTGGAAACAATACAACATCTGAAGGAACTAGAAGTGTGCATAGATTATAAGAATGAAGACTGAGAGGAAACGTTATTACACTGTACTTGTACGGTCCTTGTAAAAAAAAAATAAAAATACTGAGCATTCAGGGTTCTCAGAGAGGAAAACATAGCAAGAATCAGTTTCTAGAAGCTGGAGCCAGACACTTTCCAGGTGGAGGCAAGACGCATACTTCATTATTTCTAACAGTAAGTGTAATGAACAGCTGGTGGATGTTACCAAAGGAACAGTGTTTTTTCATCAGTGTTCTTCTGATGTATTCCAGTCCTCGGTAGATGCCTTACTCAACGATTTCTCTAAGGAAGTGATTTATACCTGATGCAGAGGAAATGTGTGAAGCAAAGGCAGACAGGCTAGATTAATTAAGATTACTTAATTGTCCCTTCACATACCTAAGCTGTAGGGATTCACAACAAAACTTTTTTTTTCTTTTTTCTTTTTTTTTCAGAAAAGTAACACAAAATAGCATGTGTAATTCTCTTTGTGCCAACACAGTGGCAGCTGAGGTGTATTTGGTATTTGCTGCCAGCATTTATTTATCTATTTTACGAGAACATAAAAAGGAATCAGCTATTAAGTAAGGTTCTTGGAGCTTGATACACTTCAGTCATTACTTCTTGGGGTGGAAAGGACTGATGCATGTATTCAAGAACAAATACAGCTTGACAGTGTACAAGCTGTTAAGACAACTTGACCTTTGTGTGTCTGCTCTATGAACAGTAAGCTCAATTAGCTGTAATGCTTCCAGGTCCTGTAACACCATTAGGAAAAGCCTTATTCAGCTAAATCTGCATTTTTCTCTCTCACCCTCTCTCTCTCTCTCTCTCTCTCTTTCTTTTTCTTTTTCTTTTTTTCTTTTTTTTTTCTTTTTTTTTTTTTTCTTTTTTTTCTTTTTTTTTCTTTTTTTTTTTTTTTTTCCAATCTGGGAAATTGTTCATTTGCCCGATCCAAAACTGCTCAGGTTATTCTAACAATTTAATTCTCTGAACGGTTGCAGTGTAGTGCTGGGGTACTGTGTAGTTTACTGGTACTGATGTGGCAATTGGATCCTTGTCCTGGGCTTCCACTAGATTATCAGCCTTTGTATTTCTTTCCTGTATTTCTTTTATTTTCTTGTTTACTTGGAAAACTGGGGATTTCAAGAGACATAGTGGCATCTAATGCTAACCAATATGTCTCATCACTATTAGAGCAGTCCAGGACGCATTGCTGAAGAACAATTCAGTTTCTAACCAAAAGTTTTAGCACTGCTTGAGCCATTTCAGTCGTTCCAAGATATCCCGAGAGTGTGTCAGATGAGATAAAGAGCCTAGGGAAGACTTGCACACTTCTGGATTAGCAGCTGGAGGCCAGGTGGAATGCCCTAGAGACTTTCAAATGGACTAGACTCCCAAGCACCTGAATTCAGCCCAAAATTCAAACCTAGTTCCTTTTTCTATCCCCCTTGCCTGAGGGGCTAACTACCCAGATATATGCTGTTCCCCACCCCTTCTCATACAATACCTGGTTAAGAAAACCATGGATGTTTTGTCCTGAAGCTCTGGTGTCACTGTTCTCAAAAAGCTTTACATTTTCATGTACTCTGTATCTGGGACTTGGGGTTATGTTCCCTCTACCCATCATACATTTCTCAATGCTTAATTTTTTTCACTTAGCTCCCAAATACCTTTTGAAATCTTGGCTTTCCCTGGTATCGTAGCTTCTCAATAGGACAAAAAGAAGATGGGTTAATGTGGTTTTAAGAGCTGTTCCGAGTCGCTCTGCATTGATTTTGTGGAACTGTCCTTTTAATTGTGTTTTCTGTCTGACTTCTCATAACCTTCTGTTGAAAACCAGTCTTCAAGTGCAGGCTTGATTTTACATTGATTATTGTCTTTGTTGTCTCTCTGTGACCCTTTTTGAACTGTGAACTCAGAGCTGTGACTTGGTTGTGAAGTGTTTTTTTGTGTTTATTTTCCTATCACGCTGACTATAACTGGATTAAACAACTGAACGCAACAGGCATCTGATCTTTCTCCTGTGCAAACAAAGAATGTTACTTCCTACCCTATATTAAACTGTCACTTGTTTCTAAACAGGGAACATATTAACTGACAACAAACTGCTTGCATTTACATGCTATGAGATGGGAGAGACAAGCAAAAAATCTATGCTCCTTATTCAGCATAGTATGGGCAGAGGCAAAGATCTGCATTTCTTATATTCCGGTATATATTAGTGCTGCCATAAAGAATCATTTGCTGCTGTATGCCTTGTAAAGCTGTCTTGTTTCATTTCAAGGGGAGAAGGGCTGGTAAACACTTCTATTCCACTTCAGCGCTGGGCACTTTGCACATGGACTGGGAACAATTAGCATGGATTCACCAAGGGTAAATCATGCCTGACCAACCTGATTGCTTGCTACGATAAAATAACTTGATACAGGGGTGAAGGGAGAGGAAATGTAATTTTCCTCAATGGTAGCAAAGCTTTAAATATTGTACCCACAATATTTTTGTGTCCAAGTTAGGACATTGCAGTCTGGGTAGGTGGACAACTTGTATGCAAGAACTGGATGCTTGGACTCAGAAGATAGTGGTCAGTGGGTCACACTACCTGGAGACCTGTAGTAAGCAGAGTGCTGCAGTGATATTTGGAGACTTGTCTTGCTTAACATCTTTGTCAGTGATGCTAAAGAAGTGACAGATTGCACTCGCAATGACTCCTCATTGGAGGAGGATCAGTTGATATGCTTGAGGACACGGCTGCCATCCAGAAGGACCTGGACAGGCTGAAGGAATGTGCTGGCCAGAATCTGCCAAAATTCAACAAGGACAAATGCAAAGCCCTGCACCATGGGGTTTATTCCACCTGGACAAGGTGGCAGACCTTACTTTCAGGAGGAGATTGGAGAGGAAATCTCCTGAGATCTCTTCCAGCCTGAATTATCCTGTGATCCTATGTATGGCTCCTGCACAAGTGAAGCTTTGCAGGGTTCTCTGCTGTGCTACAAGTCTGAAGCACCATGAAGAAGAAAAACAATGCCATTTGGCTTGTTAAAGATAATCTGGAGAACAGTTTTGATTAGCTTTTTTGCCTCAGCAAGTACCTTGCTCATCCGTTGGATACATTTTTGGAGGATACACAAAGTGTTAATTTATCTAGATTAGTGTTTTCTTTGCAACACAAACAATAAGTACTAATAATATGTCTAAATGCAATTATAGCTAATAAAACACAGACTAGTTTTCTCAGGTTTAAAATACATGCTGTTTTCTCCTTCTTTTTCTTTTTCTTTTTCTTTTTCTTTTTCTTTTTCTTTTTCTTTTTCTTCTTCTTTTTTCTTTTTCTTTTTCTTTTTCTTTTTCTTTTTCTTTTTCTTTTTCTTTTTCTTTTTCTTTTTCTTTTTCTTTTTCTTTTTCTTTTTCTTTTTCTTTTTCTTTTTCTTTCCTCTTCACACATATATTCTTTTTGGCTACCCCAGAAAAATTGGGAAATTATTTTCTCTTTTATTAAAATGCGTCTTTCCTATACAAGCAAGGAATCCAGATACAGCACCCAATTTTCATCAGGAGCAAGAGCACGTTATCAGGTTATAAAAAAACAATTCTTATCTACTTAGCAGTGGAATAATTCATATATGTCATTTACTGAATCTTCAGAAGACCAGCAGGACACAGCCAGAACTGTATCAGATGACCTTCATCAGTAAAGAAAAAGGAAATTTCTTTGGTATTAACTATTTCTGAACCCAGACTCTGCATTTGTACTGTCATGACAGCATCTAAATGGTGGATACTATAGGTATTTCCATAACAAGGTTACATTTATGCTATTTTTTTTTAGGGAAAATGGAGATAAGTTTTCTTTTGTGGTCTAATTGAGTACCCAATCCAGCTCTTAGTGCCTCTGAGCTTTACAATGGTATTTGTGCACACAAGGGTCCGAGCCAGGGTCATGGGTCCATGGAACTATTACACTTTGGGGAGCTCTCAATCTGAGAGAGTACCCTATTCTGTAATGCACCAGTCATATTCTTGAGTCAAACTCAGTCAGGCTCCAGAAAAAAATGAAAAATAAATTCAGGTATAAACATAGCGGATTGAAAACAACTCTGCTGTATATCATTACTATCTTTTGCATCATGTGAAATGTATAACCCTATCAGCTGGTCCATCTGCACATAACCACAGGCTGTATAATGGGGTATGCCAAGAAAATCCCAGTCATTTCCACCAACTCCTCTTCATTTGGACTGCGCTGCTGTGAAAATGATTTTGCATGGCCATCAGAAGGGCTGTTGGACTGGTGCCACGTTATCCAGCTTGCGCTTGCTGGTGAGGACAGACTGCGGAGCTGTGGCATGGTTGTTGCAGCTGCTGGAGCTCCTTCCTGCTGAAAACGCTGCCTGCCCCACACATCCATCCCCATGGCAAGTGCCTTTGCCTGCCTTGTCCTCTGGATTGCATAATAGCAAAATAAGAGGGAGAACCTAAGACCTGTAAGGTATCAGAGCAGTCAAGGTTGTGAATACTGGGTGCACACGGTGGGTTTGAAAAGTAATGATGCTACATAATGAACCTATACAGATAGCTTTCTGAAAGACATGCAGGTCAACAAGGGTTAGTGCTGTTTTCCAGCAGTCTTATGTCTCCTGATATTATTGAAGATCAAAGGGGATCTTTTATTTCACTTAGAAAGTTGTTGTTTTTTTATTATTATTATTTTATTTATTTCTTCTTGATCTTGTCATCCTCTCCTCCTTGCTACTGCTGGTCACCTGGGCCGTTTTTGAAACCTGAAGCTCCAGCAGTTGCACCACAGATACTGCAAAGCTGAGGATCCACAGATGGATAAAGCTGTGAACAGGATGTAGAAATGACTTCAGCAATCCCTTCTGGTCCGCGCTGAGAGAAGTGAAAATTTAAATACACTATAATTAGTTTATGTACAGTATATAATATAGGCGTATAAAATGCCCACTTGTATTTTGATCAGTTGATAACAGTTGTGCCTTAAAAATATATAAGTAACATATGGTGATTACGGCAAAGTTGTTTAATGAAGCTTTAATTGAAGTGAGTTGCTGTACTGTGAGGAGAAAGGCTAACAAGCAAGATCAAATGAGCAGGAACAGAAACCAGTGTTCCTGGAGCTGAGGTCTGTATTTTATTAGCAAAGCTATAGGCACTGGCACTGTTTTGAAAGAGAGTTTTAGTTTTCAAAGAAAAGTAAGTCTGAGGTTTTCAGCTTTTCAAGTAGATTTAAGCAAATGAAGAAGCATGTCAGGTTTGACATCCTCACCGCTGTCCCTTCAGACTTAATGAAGTGTCACTAGACACTGTAGCTTCCTCCCCGCGGACTAGGTGCTCAGCTGCCAAAACTGGCAGAGGCCAAAAAACTGGCAGCTGCCAAAACTGGCAGAGGCTCAGCCTATGGCACTACATCAACGTTCACCACTTGGTGGTCTCGTCCTTTGAGATGTTGACTCAGATTGATTTCACTGAAATGCATTAGGTTAGTTCATTCCTTTTTTTTTTTTCCTCACTCCTTTTGACTCAGCAGGCTATTGGAGCTATGCTACAATACAGTGGATGTTACAGTATTCTGCCTAGTGCATCAACAACAGCACTGTCATTTAGCTTTTTTTTTTTTTTTTTTTTAATATATAATAATCTTCGTGGCTGATGAAGATATGAGGAGAAAGGATCTTGTTAGCATTTGATCTTGTTAATCAAATCTCTGATGATGTTAATAATGCTGGCTTAAAAAAAAAAAATCACAGTGATAAAATTTAGCTTAGATGAATGTGGAAAGTAAAACAATTCATGGTCACTTTTCTGATTGCAACAGCAATTAAAGAGAGACAGAGACAGAGAGATTGAATCTCTGAAAGGAGCTTGCTGCACAAGAAATCAGTCAGAGCCACATATGCTCTGCAATGCCTTCCCAGACACCCTGAACAAGGACTGGAATCCATCAGGTACCAAATAATTTGACATGACCACAGTTCAGTCTGTGTAACAGAAACAAATAAGTCATCCATTTGAGCATTTCCATTCCAGAGGAGGGAAAAGAGAACAATTGTCACACTTTTTGTCTCAGTCTAAAAAAAAATACTGTATAAAAGAACCCTCTATTTTAACATGAAGTTAATTCTCAGATAGACCCAGGACTACAGAATATTAACCTCAGGCTGACGAATAAAAGAACAAATCTGCAAAGATAACATTGTTCACTCACATATCTGATGTTAGCAGGTGATGGGAAAAGCAAGGTTTTACAAAAAATAACAATAATAATAATTTATGGGACAGTACAGGCAAGATGTTATATTTGTTTAACAGTTTTTCATGTTGTCCTAAGCTAATTCTCTAAGGAACATGGGCAACGTAACATCCTCAAGGAGATAAAAGAAAGTTCAGCCTTTCGTGATTTCCCTGAGAAATCTGAGAAGTTTTCTTGTTTTCCACTGAATATGAAATTAATCTCCCTCCAGAGAAGCCATTGGAGAGAGATCCTTTAATCCCCATGGGTGAGGCAGAGATTCAGGTGGGTGAGGACGGATAGAAAGACCGTTCTTCCATTACCTTTTCCGGGCAGTTTGCCTTTTGGACTTAAATTTTTAAAAGTCAGGGGGGATATTTTTTTTTTTTAATTTTTAATTTTATACCTCCCTTGTGTTCTTTTTCACCTTGTCCTCGTGTGTGTTGCCTGTATGCCCATGCCATTTGTGGGTCTACCCGTCTGTGTGTCTTGCCTGCCCTGTGTAACTTTACAACCGTTTGGCTGATGTCTGTATAAACTGCCAAAATGGAAAATCTTCATTTTTACAAAGTTTTGCAAAAAACTGTACCCAGGTAGAGGGGAAATACTATTAACACCTCCACCAAGGGAATAGCTACAGGATGAATTCATCCTGTTAGATGTGAAATAACCCACACAACAGAAGGCTTGCAAAAACTAGCTTTGATAGCGCTGGTGCTGTCTGAGTTACTGAATTTTACAGTAAGCTTTGAAATGAGCCACCATTAATGCAACAGAGACCGTGAAACAAATGGACCCACGATGCACACCTGATTCTGTAGTAGATGTGTAGTGGCCGTGGTGCTGAGATAAAAGCCAGAGAGACTTTGTAGTGAAGATCGTGTCGTTTATGAGGCTGACCGTATATTTGAAGAACAAAAACAACAAACAGAGACTCTTTCAGGATCACAAACCCGTGGAGTGGCCAGGAGGAAGGGCTTATGTGCCTGAAAGCTTTCTGCTTCTTTCCCTCAGCTATTTCCATCACTCTAATAAAAGATATGTGCTCTCCTCACAGCGTGTGGTGACTGACATCATACTGATCTAAATTAGGAAATTAGGAGAAAGCTCCTATAAAGTGAAGAAACAGTGTCCAGATAGGGGAAAAATAATATATATATATAGTTATTTCAGTATTGACATGAAAATCTTTTACTTCCTTTTTTCTTTATTTTTTTTTTTTTTAAATATATATTTAAAACTCTGATGATGATGTTAGGATCATAGGATGAGGAGGCTGCACTGACAGAGAGACAGATAGCTTTTGGCTACAAGAATACCTAGCTTTATGGCACTAATTTAGGATAGGATAGATAGGAAAAAGAGTAGAATAGAATAGAATAGAATAGAATAGAATAGAATAGAATAGAATA